>NW_024429198.1:63494933-63747433 GCF_017639785.1 Mesocricetus auratus
CTCCTGTCTGAGTGACAGTGTCCTGTTCCATTAGGGAAAGTTTAGAATTTGTTTTCTATTTAGCAAACTTGGATTATTTGGCCTATAATAACAAGCATTTATCTTCAGACACACAGACACCGAATGTTCAGCAGAAGGAAGGGAGCTACTCAAAAGAGCGTGGATGCTGCCGTCTGCAGCCGATGGAGGGCAGTGAAAGGGTTTGCATTTGCTTTGAAGTACAAGCTTACAGACGCCGCCGGGTGTCTGGGCACATGCCTGTGTGTAGTTGGAAGTTTTCTGTCAGCTCCTGCAGCTCCTTATGAAAGAACTCTGAGCATTCAGTTCAGGGACTCAGTCTGGGCTACCTGAGACCTTGTCCCCAAAGTTTAAAAAAAAAAAAACAGCAGCAAACAGACAAACAGAATTGGGGGATATTGGCATGAAAATCAATCTTTTGACCCAAGAATGTGGTTTAAAGTTCTGATAATAACATTTATTAGGTACTATATTGATTCTTTTCTAATCCAAGTTTTAGGTTTAAAGTTAAGTAAAAATTGAATTTTCTCTTACCACTTCTGATATATTTCAATGACTAATTTGTATAAGGTGATAAATATCTCATCAAATAACCTAGGCATTTTATGGTAACTAAAATATTAATGAGAAATTTTAATCCTGTTTTACTAGGATAGATAGTTTCTCAAAAGCATGTCTCTGTGTGCTCTTTACTGTCAGATAGCCTCCCTTTGTACCCATGCCACAGAGACGGAAGATAGATTGATTTTTGCAGGAGAGAGAATGCCTCACTCGTTACTCTTTCATCATCCCCTTTTTTCTTTTTGGCTTTTGAAGACAGGGCTTCTATTTAACAGTCCTGGCTGTCCTGGAACTCACTCTGTAGACCAGGCTGGTCCACAAATTCTCTGCACTTTACATATGAGAGAAAACAAAGTATTTGTCTTTATAAATCTTGCTTATTTCTCTTATGTGGTGATGTTGAGTTCTATCCATTTCTTCAAAAATGAAACCTTTTTTTTTTTTTTTTTTTTTTTACTGTGGCCAAATAAAACTCCATGGTGATTTTACCACATTTAGCTAGGCTGACTCCATATCTAATATGAATTTTGCAACAGTAAACATGAATGTTAAGTATCTGGGAATGCAAACTCAGCTTGCTTTGGGTGTGTACCTAAGAATGGTATAGCTAAGTCCTTTAATGGTATTCATGTTAATTTTTTGAAAAAAAAACCTCTACGCTGGTTTCTTAGTGACTATACAGTCACCAGCAGTGTGTAAGAGTGTGTGGTGTCGGCCGGGCACTCGGGAGGCAGAGGCAGGTGGATCTCTGTGAGTTTAAGGCCAGCCTGGTCTACAGAGTGAGTTCCAGGACAGCCTCCAAAACTACACAGAGAAACCCTGTCTCGAAAAACCAAAAACAAACAAACAAACAAACAAAAAATCAAAAAGAGTGTGTGGTGTTCTCTTCACCAGTGTTTGTTAATTGATTTCCGACTAAAGTGAGATACAATCTTGGTGTTTTGTTTGTGTGTGTGTGTGTGAGAGAGAGAGAGGGAGGGAGGGAGGGAGGGGTGTGTGTGTGTGAGAGGGAGGGGGGATGAGAGAGAGTGTGGTGTGTGGTGGTGCATGTGGAGGCAGTGGTCAAGCGTCTTCTGTCTTTCTTCCTCCCTTACCCCCCACACGCACCTTTTTTATTTATTTCTGACACAGGGTCTAACTGAACCTGGACTTGCCAAGTCAGCTAGATTGGACAAGCAAAGCAAGCCCTGGGCTCCTCCTGTCTACTCCCTCTCCCTCTCTTTGCCTCCCTCCCTCCCTCCCTCCCTCCCTCCCTCCCTCCCTCCCTCCCTCCCTCCCTCTCTCCTTCTCTCCCTCTCTTTCTCCTTCTCTCCCTCTCTCTCTCCTTCTTCTCTCTCTCTCTCTGTCTGTCTGTCTGTCTGTCTGTCTGTCTGTCTCTCCCCCCCCGTGGAGCAGTGTCCCCCACATCCTTTTATTTGCCCTTCCCAGGTGGCTAAGGAACTGGGATATATACTTGGGGCTGTTTGTATTTCTGTTTTTGAGGACTATCTGTTCATTGGATTGTTGGGTATTTTTGTTTCATTTTTAGCCCCTGTCTAGTATATAGTAGGCAAATACTTTTTTTCCTGTTATGTGATCTGTTATTTTTATGGTGTGGAAGCTTTTTAATTTCATGAAACCCATTAGTCAATTCTTGGCTATTATTTCCTGAGTATTGTTAATCTTTTTCAGAAAGTGCTTGCCTTTGCTTCTGTCTTGAAGTGTCTTATTTTTTTCCTCTAGCTGTTGTTAAGTTTCAAGTCTTATATTAAGGTCTTGGATCCATTTTGAACTTATTTTTGTGCAGGGTGAGAGATAGGGACCTCGTTTCATCTTTGAGTGTGTGGCGGTACACTTTTCCCAGAACCATTTGGGCATGTCTTTTTCCCAGGGCACTTCTGTCTTTTTTTCTGTTCATTGACACACTGTCTTTGTGCCTGTAACTGTGCTAGTTTTGTTACTGTGGTCCGAAGCATATTTTGTGATTTTAGAGTTGTTTTTCTGTTTCTGTGAATCATTTCATTAGATCCTTTAAACAATGAGATGATTCACAGAAACAGAAACACAACTCAAAGTTCATATGAAAGTTCAAAAAGATTCAAATAGGTAAAATACCCATAAGCAGAAAGTACGGTGGTGGAGGAGTCATACTGCTAAATCACAAAATATGCTTGAGACTGTAGTCACAAAATACACTTGAGACTGAAGTCACACATACACTTGAGACTGTAGTCACACATACACTTGAGACTGTAGTCACACATACACTTGAGACTGTAGTCACACATACACTTGACTGTAGTCACAAATACACTTGAGACTGTAGTCACACATACACTTGAGACTGTAGTCACACATACACTTGAGACTGTAGTCACACATACACTTGAGACTGTAGTCACACATACACTTGAGACTGTAGTCACACATACACTTGAGACTGTAGTCACAAATACACTTGAGACTGTAGTCACAAATACACTTGAGACTGTAGTCACAAAATACACTTGAGACTGTAGTCACAAAATACACTTGAGACTGTAGTCACAAAATACACTTGAGACTGTAGTCACAAATACACTTGAGACTGTAGTCACACATACACTTGAGACTGTAGTCACACATACACTTGAGACTGTAGTCACACATACACTTGAGACTGTAGTCACACATACACTTGAGACTGTAGTCACACATACACTTGAGACTGTAGTCACACATACACTTGAGACTGTAGTCACAAATACACTTGAGACTGTAGTCACAAAATACACTTGAGACTGTAGTCACACATACACTTGAGACTGTAGTCACACATACACTTGAGACTGTAGTCACAAAATACACTTGAGACTGTAGTCACACATACACTTGAGACTGTAGTGTCACATACACTTGAGACTGTAGTCACACATACACTTGAGACTGTAGTCACAAAATACACTTGAGACTGTAGTCACAAATACACTTGAGACTGTAGTCACAAATACACTTGAGACTGTAGTCACAAATACACTTGAGACTGTAGTCACAAAATACACTTGAGACTGTAGTCACACATACACTTGAGACTGTAGTCACAAAATACACTTGAGACTGTAGTCACAAATACACTTGAGACTGTAGTCACAAAATACACTTGAGACTGTAGTCACAAAATACACTTGAGACTGTAGTCACAAAATACACTTGAGACTGTAGTCACAAATACACTTGAGACTGTAGTCACAAATACACTTGAGACTGTAGTCACAAAATACACTTGAGACTGTAGTCACAAATACACTTGAGACTGTAGTCACAAAATACACTTGAGACTGTAGTCACAAATACACTTGAGACTGTAGTCACAAATACACTTGAGACTGTAGTCACACATAAACTTGAGACTGTAGTCACACATACACTTGAGACTGTAGTCACAAAATACACTTGAGACTGTAGTCACAAAATACACTTGAGACTGTAGTCACAAAATACACTTGAGACTGTAGTCACAAAATACACTTGAGACTGTAGTCACACATACACTTGAGACTGTAGTTACACATACACTTGAGACTGTAGTCACAAAATACACTTGAGACTGTAGTCACAAAATACACTTGAGACTGTAGTCACAAAATACACTTGAGACTGTAGTCACAAAATACACTTGAGACTGTAGTCACACATACACTTGAGACTGTAGTCACACATACACTTGAGACTGTAGTCACACATACACTTGAGACTGTAGTCACACATACACTTGAGACTGTAGTCACACATACACTTGAGACTGTAGTCACACATACACTTGAGACTGTAGTCACACATACACTTGAGACTGTAGTCACACATACACTTGAGACTGTAGTCACAAATACACTTGAGACTGTAGTCACAAAATACACTTGAGACTGTAGTCACAAATACACTTGAGACTAGTCACAAATACACTTGAGACTGTAGTCACACATACACTTGAGACTGTAGTGTCACATACACTTGAGACTGTAGTCACACATACACTTGAGACTGTAGTGTCACATACACTTGAGACTGTAGTCACACATACACTTGAGACTGTAGTCACAAAATACACTTGAGACTGTAGTCACAAATACACTTGAGACTGTAGTCACAAATACACTTGAGACTGTAGTCACAAAATACACTTGAGACTGTAGTCACAAATACACTTGAGACTGTAGTCACAAAATACACTTGAGACTGTAGTCACACATACACTTGAGACTGTAGTCACAAAATACACTTGAGACTGTAGTCACAAAATACACTTGAGACTGTAGTCACAAAATACACTTGAGACTGTAGTCACAAAATACACTTGAGACTGTAGTCACAAAATACACTTGAGACTGTAGTCACACATACACTTGAGACTGTAGTCACACATACACTTGAGACTGTAGTCACACATACACTTGAGACTGTAGTCACACATACACTTGAGACTGTAGTCACACATACACTTGAGACTGTAGTCACACATACACTTGAGACTGTAGTCACACATACACTTGAGACTGTAGTCACAAAATACACTTGAGACTGTAGTCACAAATACACTTGAGACTAGTCACAAAATACACTTGAGACTGTAGTCACACATACACTTGAGACTGTAGTGTCACATACACTTGAGACTGTAGTCACACATACACTTGAGACTGTAGTCACAAAATACACTTGAGACTGTAGTCACAAATACACTTGAGACTGTAGTCACAAATACACTTGAGACTGTAGTCACAAAATACACTTGAGACTGTAGTCACAAATACACTTGAGACTGTAGTCACAAAATACACTTGAGACTGTAGTCACACATACACTTGTGACTGTAGTCACACATACACTTGAGACTGTAGTCACACATACACTTGAGACTGTAGTCACAAAATACACTTGAGACTGTAGTCACAAAATACACTTGACTGTAGTCACAAAATACACTTGAGACTGTAGTCACAAATACACTTGAGACTGTAGTCACACATACACTTGAGACTGTAGTCACACATACACTTGAGACTGTAGTCACACATACACTTGAGACTGTAGTCACACATACACTTGAGACTGTAGTCACACATACACTTGAGACTGTAGTCACAAATACACTTGAGACTGTAGTCACACATACACTTGAGACTGTAGTCACACATACACTTGAGACTGTAGTGTCACATACACTTGAGACTGTAGTCACAAATACACTTGAGACTGTAGTCACAAAATACACTTGAGACTGTAGTCACAAATACACTTGAGACTGTAGTCACAAATACACTTGAGACTGTAGTCACAAAATACACTTGAGACTGTAGTCACACATACACTTGAGACTGTAGTCACAAAATACACTTGAGACTGTAGTCACACATACACTTGAGACTGTAGTCACACATACACTTGAGACTGTAGTCACACATACACTTGAGACTGTAGTCACACATACACTTGAGACTGTAGTCACACATACACTTGAGACTGTGCTAGTTTTGTTACTGTGGTCCGAAGCATATTTTGTGATTTTAGAGTTGTTTTTCTGTTTCTGTGAATCATTTCATTAGATCCTTTAAACAATGAGATGATTCACAGAAACAGAAACACAACTCAAAGTTCATATGAAAGTTCAAAAAGATTCAAATAGGTAAAATACCCATAAGCAGAAAGTACGGTGGTGGAGGAGTCATACTGCTAAATCACAAAATATGCTTGAGACTGTAGTCACAAAATACACTTGAGACTGAAGTCACACATACACTTGAGACTGTAGTCACATATACACTTGAGACTGTAGTCACACATACACTTGAGACTGTAGTCACAAAATACACTTGAGACTGTAGTCACAAAATACACTTGAGACTGTAGTCACACATACACTTGAGACTGTAGTCACACATACACTTGAGACTGTAGTCACACATACACTTGAGACTGTAGTCACACATACACTTGAGACTGTAGTCACACATACACTTGAGACTGTAGTCACAAAATACACTTGAGACTGTAGTCACAAATACACTTGAGACTGTAGTCACAAATACACTTGAGACTGTAGTCACAAATACACTTGAGACTGTAGTCACAAAATACACTTGAGACTGTAGTCACAAAATACACTTGAGACTGTAGTCACACATACACTTGAGACTGTAGTCACAAATACACTTGAGACTGTAGTCACAAATACACTTGAGACTGTAGTCACAAAATACACTTGAGACTGTAGTCACAAATACACTTGAGACTGTAGTCACACATACACTTGAGACTGTAGTCACAAATACACTTGAGACTGTAGTCACACATACACTTGAGACTGTAGTCACACATACACTTGAGACTGTAGTCACACATATACTTGAGACTGTAGTCACACATACACTTGAGACTGTAGTCACAAATTTTGTTCCCTAAGAAAGAACAGTTTAAGCCAGATGGCGGTGGCGCACGTCTTTAATTCCAATGTCTGGGAGGCAGAGGCAGTTGGATCTCTGAGTTCATGGCCAGCCTGGTGCACAGAGTGAGTTCCAGGACAGCTACACAGGGAAACCCTGTCTCAGGAAAATAAAACAACAGGAAGAAAAGGGTTTGTGTGCCTTGGTACTGGGGCTTCAGCAGCTTAGTATATTTAGAATTTAGAAAAAAGAATTTACTTGCTTATACACAAATTTAAAAGTTGATAAATAAAAATTCTACTGCAGTCTATAAACATGTTTTTCCAGTTGAAAATGTTTTTGACCATTACAACTGGCTGTGCATTTTATGGATATAATTTCTGATTATTTCCTGTTATGAGTAGGAAGGGAAACTAGTCCTGTTGCTTTTTGTAGACTTTGCTCTGACCAGACCTTCCTCCTTCTTTGAAATACTCATTCCATTGCCTGTAGGATGAGGTTTAAAAATTTAACCTAGTAGGTAAGGTCAAACTCTCTGCCCTCAGCATCTGCATGTTCTGACGACTTTTCTTGATAAGCTAGGCATGACCTAACCTGTCCTTTTAACCATATAAAACGTGTGTTAATTTTTGTGTTAAAACTTACATTGACATGTCTCGGCCCCTTCCAAGCTTATTAGTTGATGTTATGTTCATCGTTAAGTCATTTTTTGAACAAATTACCTGAAATGCTAACTGTTCAGATCTGAGAGAGCGGCAAGGTCCTCATGGAGGTTTTGTTCTAGTTGGGCAACGGCAGGAAGACAACTTAAAGTATGTAGGTAGAACTTTCTCTGTTCAGATGCTGCGAATGATAACACCGTGGTGTGTGATGGGAGTGTGGGAGCACCATGGTGGTGATGGGGTTGTTGTGGAAGAGTGTCCTTAACAGTGAAGGGTATGAAGGAACAGCCGTCAAGATTTTGTTGCGGAAGATGTCGTTAACAGTGAAGGGTATGAAGGAACAGCCGTTAAGATTTTGGAAGCGGAGTTGTTTGTTTGACTTGATTTCTGGAGCTGAGCCCAAGGGTCTTCTTCATGGTAGGCAAGTGCTCTCCCACTGACTGTGTTCCCGGCCTTTTCTGCACACACATCCATACACAGATTAAAAGTTAATTTTCGTGTTTGTTTTTTGAGACAGGGTTTCACTGTGTAGCCCTAGTTGTCGGAACTCGATTTGTAGACTGGGCTGGCCTCACATTTACAAAGATCCACCTGCTGAGTGCTGGGATTAAAGGCGTGTACCACCACTGCCTGGCTTAAAATTGTTTTTTTAAATGTTGAAGAAAATGCAGCACCTGGGTTGTAGCTCAGTGATACACTGTACACATACACAAGGCCTTGGTTCAGTCCCCAGCCCCTGCCCCCAAGTTAGTTATTATATATAAAGTTCTGCATTTTTATAATACCACATGAATTATATAGTTGTGTTATCTTCTATAATATTCTAACCATCTTGGAAAGGTACCAGAAGTTCAGGTAGCTTATTGTTAGCAGTCATGAGGTTTTTCACATTTTAGTAATACAAGGCTGAATATTTTTACAGTATAAACATTCTTTGTATTTATTTGTCTCATTTTGGATCTGGTGAAACTAGGACTGAACCTAGGAATAAACACTATCATTGAACTATATCCCTTCTTTGTTGTTTCAAAACTTTATTTTATATGCATGTATATTTATTTTACGTGTGTGCATGTTTATGTACTACGTGCATGATTGGTGCCTGCCAGGGAAGGGCATTATAATTTCTGGAATTGCATCTCTTTATAGGCAGAAATCTGTTCTGCCTGACCAGGCTGGCCTCCAACTCTGAGATCTGTCTGCCTCTGCCTCCCAAGTGCTGGGATTAAAAAGCATGCGCCACCACTGACACCACTGACTGGCTTGGTCATAATTTTTTTTAGGCTCAAATTTTTCAGACATGAATTTTGCATTCCTATTTAATAACACAAATGAAACTCCATGCATTTATGTGAGAGTGTTTGCACATGTTCTTGTAGGGATATCTGTGCATGTCTCCACCCTTGAAAAGCTGTAGTTGCATGTAAGTGACTGTGAGCTACCCAACGAGGGTCTCGGATCCAGATGTGACTGTGAGCTACCCAACAAGGGTCCCGGATCCAGTCCCCAGCTCTCATTATAGAGCAGCAAGTGATCCTAACCATTGAGCCATCTCCCTATCCACCCAGTGCTATTTTTAGTCCCTATATATGTGATGCAAATCATAACATTGAATATAGATGACAGGATATGTGTAACCTGGTAGGAACTCATTTCAGTGATCTGCATTGTGTTCAAACTTAGCAAAATAAATATATCATGATTGTTTAAGTTTTTAGAATTTTAAAGTAAAAAAATTAGATAAAATTCAGTCTTGAGGAAGCTGACTTAAAAAGGCTCTTGGGGAGGGTGACTGAGTTTTTTTGAATTGGCAGCATGATGACTGTAAAACTCTTTGGGCTTTTTATACTTGCACCATAGTAGGTCATAAACATATACTGGCTCCCTTTGAAACTTAGTCATTTGATGTGGAAGGAGGCCTTGGGGTCATTCTCCAGTAACCTTGTCACTGAATCACTGACTGACTTCAGGGTTAGTGCAAAGTTTTCACTACCAATTGATTTCTTAAGTAGTAGCTAAGTTACTCTTAACTCATAGCCTGAGGTCAAGAGTAACAGGCTTGTTTCATAGACTGTTAGAGAGTTATTTTGAGATGCTTTTAAAAAGCATTATTTTGCAAGACAGTTTTTCTTTCTGGAAGGTCAACCGTGGTATGAGAAATTCTGAATTTGTCATAGATGATGACTGTATAATGAGTCCTACAGAATGAGTGGTGCACTTCCAGTAATAAGATCTGAAAAGTCTTTGTAAAACCAAGCCTTTCATGAAAGATGTCTTAGGATAGAGTCAAGTTGATTCACGTGTTTCCTTTGTTCAATATGAGGGATTTTTCTAAATATGTTTAGGATTTCAGTATATAATTCCAATTACAGTTATAATGTGGTCAGTATGGAAGTTCAGATTTTCATGGAACAAGTATATACAGCATATTAGATATTTATATAAAGAAACTAAGGTACCCAAATCACAAAGGAAGAACAGAAATCCCTCTCATAATCTCACCTTCAAAAGAATAACCCTGTTTTGTTAGGTGTTACTCTTTTTAAGATTTAAATTTTATTTTATGTGTGTATTAGTGTGTGATTCTGTGCACACCAGTGCACAGCCAGTTGAGAGGCCAGGAGAGGGAGTCAGGTTCCCCGAGGCGGGATGTGGACAGCAGTGTTCTTCACACCACTCTCCAGCCCCCAGCTGTCTTCTGTATACACTGTCTTCGAAAGTGGATTGCCTCAAGAGTGCTACTTAGTACAAAGTAATACAAAGGTTATAGTAAATACACTGCATTTAGAACTCTAACTTTCAGTTTATTTTTAAAACCAGTAGATAAGGGCTAGGGGAAGGGATGTAGCTTCGTTTGTAGACGGCTTGGCTAGCAAGTAAGAAGCTCTGGGTTCAGGGTCTGGCCCGGTACACACCGTGGGTGGTGGCAGACGCCTTTCATCCCAACGCTTGGGGATGCAGAAGTTCAGGGACATCCTTACCTCTCTTCTGTGTGAGGCCATGCTTCTGTCTCAGAAATACTATTTTGAAATTTTTTCCTCCTTTAAAACCAGAGCTTAAATCAGACTTTTAAGCTAGAACTTATGTGAATCTTGCCCCTGTAACTCATAAATCAGTAAATGAAATGTGGAGTATGCAATAGGTTCTGTAGTAATTAACAGCATGCCTCCATCGTGCATATACTAAGTCCTGGTTTATGCTTGTTCTCGTTTTATAAAAGAAGAAATTTAATTACCGAGGGGTCAAGTGACTAGTTAGAGGGTAGAAGGAGCAAAAGCATTTAGCCCAGGCTGGAACTGTGAGGTCAGATGCAAGTCACTGTCATCATGGCTTTCCTGATAACTGTCCTAAATACAGTAGTAATTAGAGTTAATTTGGCGGACAAGTTGATGATTTGTAATGTTATGTTACTCATTTTGAATCATGGGGATGAAATCTAATTTACTGCCCCTCCCACCGCCAGTACCCGCATCCCGTGCTTGCACGCGGGGCTTTCCCCCTGCGGACTCCGGGTTCTGAGTGACCCCTAACGCCAGGCTCCTGGGGTGCGGAGGTAGATGTGGGGGCTCCCAGGAGGCGCGGCGTCCGGTGGGGCGGTGGGCTGCGGGGTGCGGTGTATGGGGCGGTGGGGCGTGGTGCGGTGCGGTGTATGGGGCGGGGTGCGGTGGGCTGCGGTGCGGTGCTTGGGGCGCGGTGGGGCGGGTCTCTGCCCTGCCGTGGAGCGGGTCAGAAGCGTGAAGCAGCTGTGTAATCCTCTGGATGCTGACCAGGGCGCTCCCCATTCCAGTCAGGAGCCCGCGGATTGGCTGGGCGCAGACACACGTGACCGACATGTGGCTGTATTGGCGCAGCCTGCCGGGGTGTCACTGGAGACAGAATGGAGGTGCTGCCCGGCTCGAAAATGGGGTAGGTGCGGGCGCTGCGGTGGCCCGGCTTGCTGCAGGGGGAGGGGGAGGTGGCTTCCCATGGACCGTCGTAAACCTTGACCTTCCTTGGCACAGGGTCCCCGCCACACGCCAAGCCCAGCAGGCAGGGGCGTCGTCCCCCTCCCCACCCCCACTGCAGCACGGGAGATGGATTTCCTGCGCTTCTGGTCCTGGGGTTTTGACAGCAGAGGAAGGGGGGAGGGGAGTGGTAGGGAGCCGGGAGAAAGCCGTTTTGTTTTTATAATGCCTGCTGGCCGTGGAGTGGAGAGCAGTATCTAAGGAAACAGTAGAGGACAACAAAGAATGGAGCACATTCATGGCGAGGAGCAAAAGCCCCAGCCCTTTGAAAGGCTGCGGTTCCTCCTGGGCCACAAGACGCGGGCGGTGGTAGCCAAGAGTGGGCACACGGAGCTGCCCTGATGGCTGGTGTGGGCTCTCGAGGAGAGGCCCCCGAGGACCGGAGAGAAAGACCCGGTCCTGCGGAGCCGGCCCGGGGACCGTTTGGTTGACGGGCGAAACCCTGCTCCGTAGTGACTGGCGCTCCTGCAGTCCACGGCGTGCAGGTGAAGTCGTGGGAGTAAGGTGGCAGGGATGGATGCCAGTGTCTTTGTTAGCGACAGAATGCGCTGGCAGTGGCTGGCCGCGGTGACTGCAGCAGGGCTTTGCTGTAGACAACTGCAGAGAGTAAGCACCCTGAGCAGCTGGGTAAATGCTCAGCAGCGCTCCATTCACGAGACGCCAGCTCAGAGCTGCACCCTGATCGGAGAAAACGTAGAGGATGGCCAGGTCGTGAATGCTTTGACAGTGGAGTGTGTCCAACACTTTGATTTTATATCACAAGATCTGCCAGGTGCTTTGATTTAACATAAATCCTATAGGAATCTTAATACATTATTTATGGAACTGGATTTCCCCTTTGTTAGTCTGGCTTTTATGCCATTAGATCATTCGAGAGCAAATCACTTTAGAATGTAAATTACTTTGTGAAAAATTACGGACAATAATTTTTTTATAGGCTTGATGCTTAAGGCCTACAGTAAGTATTTCTATTTCTCTTTTGTCACTTTTAAATGTAGCTTAATAAAACCTACAGAAAAATATTTTAGATATATCTCCATTTAGTGAGCATCCACAAGATATGCTCTCAGAGTAAAGTGTTTTAGTGACATTTACTTAGGTGTCTAAAGGTGTCATCTTCGGATTGACTCTTCGCCTTATTCCTGTGTGTGTCTGGCGACTTCCCCCTCTCCTGGCTCTGAACTAGACTGGCAGTAGCTTTGTGAAGCCCTCCAGGGCCCCGGTCCCTTTAGGTTGTTCATGTAGCTGTCCTAAGAGGATTTCCAATTTTGTCTTCAGTATTTTTTCAAAATAATAAAGAATTATACATGAGTAAATAATACTATGCAAACATTTTCATTGCAAATTGGAACAGTTTAATTCTTTTTTGTTTTGTTTTGCTCTTTGTTGTTATTGTAAGACAAAATCTCACTGTGTAGTCCAGGCTGGTTTCCAACTTGCTGTGTGCCCTAGAGTGGCTTCAAACGTAGGGTCCTCCCGCCTCAACCTTCCAAGGACTGGGGTTATAAGACTACACCAGTGTGCCAGGCCTAGCTTGAGTCCTAATATGTTAATTTTATGTGATTGTGGATGTCAGGATTAAAAATACTTGGGATAGCTTTTAAATCTGATAGAAACCATACCTAAGATTAAAGATGTCACAGTCAGTTGACAAGTGAAATTTAATAGCTAACATTATCTAATCCCTTGAATCCCAGTGTAGTTTTTGAATTTATAGAATTCTCATTTTTACTTAGTGGTCTCATTTAATCAACTAATGCATGTAACATTATTTTCGTTTTATGTGTTTCACAGTTCTCTTATTAGGATATGTGACATTATCCAAGGTCATCTGTTGTGTAAGGATAAGAGATTGTCCTTTATTTTACTTCTTCCTTTTTGGAGGGGGGTGACGGGTGTTGAGACAGGGTTTATCTGTGTAGCCCTGTCTGCCCTGGAACTCACTCTGTAGACCAGGCTGTCGAACTCACAGAGATCCACCTGCCTCTACCTCCCGAGTGCTGGGACTAAAGGTGTGTGCCACCACTACCCAACCCTTTTATTTTACTACTATAAAATTGCTATCGAGTGCCTTCATGTACAGCTTACAAAATAATATGTGACAAGTGATTTGAAAAGCAGTATCGCTCACGTGGACAAGAGCCCTATGCACACAACTGTGAGGTTTGGTTTTGTTTTGTTTTGTTGTACTATGTAGCCCTGGCTGTGCTGGAACTCACTCTGTAGACCAGCTGGACGAACTCTCAGAGACCCGCCTGCCTCTGCCTCCCGAGTGCTGCCCAGCCAGTTTTTAACTATAAGAATGCTTTATAAAAGATTTGATAACTTAAAAGTACATTATTTGCCGGGCGTTGGTGGCGCACACCTTTAATCCCAGCACTCGGGAGGCAGAGGCAGGCGGATCTCTGTGAGTTCGAGGCCAGGCTGGACCCACAGCCTCCAAAACAATACAGAGAAAGAGAAACCCTGTCTCGTAAAAACAAACAAACAAAAAAGTACATTATTTATTTTCTCAGAGAGAGAGAGAGAGAGAGAGAGAGAGAGAGAGAGTGTGTGTGTGTGTGTGTGTGTGTGTGTGTGTGTGTGTGTGTGTGTTGGTGCATGTTGCCAAGGAGCTCGTGTGGAGATCACATGACAACACATTGGACTTGACTCTCCTCCACCAAGTGTGTTCTAGGGATCAAACTCAGGCTATGAAGCTTGATGGCAAGTACCTTTACCCACTGAACGATCTTGGTGGTCCCACTAATTAGTATATATTTTTATTAATCTTACAGACATTCCTACAATATTAGATTACAGTATAAGTTATGTAAGAAATAGAAGACTAAATTAAGAAAAGATGGATCCCTTTACAGTATAACATTCAGTATTTCACTGAGCTTTTGTAAAAGGTCTTTAATATTATTTATTGTTAATTGCTATAGCTAGAATTATGTGACCTACTTATAAATTCATAAATTAAACATTCAAAGGTATATTTTATGAACTAAATCAAAGCTATTCATGACTTTAATTGGATGAATTACAGTGTAAATTTTTGTTTTACTATTTTTCTCTTTTACTGGTTTCACATACTGTAACTAATACTACACTTTCACGTGGTTAAACACTTTGCAATTCTAACCTCACTCTTCTGTAGGGAGGATGAGTCCAAGTGAAACCCGTCTACACAAGTACCAGAAATGTGATAGCGTTTGGTTTAGAGAGATGAGGGACACTTGAGGAAATACACTCAGTGCATACTTACTAGAGCGTGAGCCGCATGCCAACCTCAGACAGGCGTTGAAGAACCAAGTAAAGCCTGGGAACTCACCTCCATGAGACATATACTTAGCTGTGTGAAACTTTAACACAAGCTGGACTCTGATTGCTCTGGCTAGTCCTGGGCACTCTTTTAAAGACCTATACAGTCTGAAATGTTTTCTGATATGCCAGAAAGGAATGCATTGTGTTTTGAGATTCTGTACCCTGTTTTAAGACCTGCATGAAATCACAGTTAGCTTTTGGATATCTTGAAGGTTGAGTGGAATGGTTCCTATATCATTTAGTCCTAGCAGCCAGTTACAGATCTAGTTTTGTTTTAGACAAGGAAGGGCGCCCCATTGTTTTAGTAAGGTGATGTGTTATGTCGGGGGGGGGGGCTTTTCCTCTATTTCTACCTTCTAGTTTTGTTTTAGACAAGGAAGGGTGCCCCGTTGTTTTAGTAAGGTGATGTGTTATGTCGGGGGGGGGCCTTTCCTCTATTTCTACCTTCTAGTTTTGTTTTAGACAAGGAAGGGCGCCCCGTTGTTTTAGTAAGGTGATGTGTTATGTCGGGGGGGGGCTTTTCCTCTATTTCTACCTTCTAGTTTTGTTTTAGACAAGGAAGGGTGCCCCGTTGTTTTAGTAAGGTGATGTGTAATGTCGGGGGGGGCTTTTCCTCTATTTCTACCTTCTAGTTTTGTTTTAGACAAGGAAGGGTGCCCCGTTGTTTTAGTAAGGTGATGTGTAATGTCGGGGGGGCTTTTCCTCTATTTCTACCTTCTCCTTCCATTTGTCCTTCAAAGTGTGTGTCTTGCTTTTGCATTGCTGCAGATGGAACCCCACAGCCTTCACACTCCGTGAGCCTCTGCCATTGGGCCATAAGCATTTATTTCTGAGTGTCCAGTTCTGGGGGCTTGAATACATGGTGAACCCATAACCACCATCATCTCCAGAAATTTTTCATCTTTCCTTGTGGAAATTTGAGAACATAAAAGTCCCATTTCCCTTTCCCCTTGACACCTAGCAGTTAGCACACTACTTACTTTATTACCTCTATGCTATGAATTTACCTGTTGTAAGAATTTCATATACAAAGATTCATATATTTACCCTTTTGTGACTGGCTTAATTCATTTTTCATAATGTCTTCACGAATCATTTAAAGCATACCTTGTATCTTAGTTTCTCTGTTCTGGAAGACTGAGTAATTCCGATACATGCACACTACATTTTGCTCACTCATCTCAGAGTATGCTTCCATTTTGTCTTAGGAATTCTGTGATCTTGTGTGGCTGAGAATTGTTGTCTCTGCTCTCCCTTCCTTCGTGTGCTGCCAGAATGTTTTAACTTCTGCTGTTTTTAAGACCTAGCCATTGACTCTGTGGTGCTGACACAGCTGTTTAGTGACCCATGGTACCATTCACTCCGGTAGAGGCTGTAGGTTTTCTTTTTTCTGGATTCTACTCCTGCAAACCCTGCAGTGATGTGCGCTTGTTCACTGATTATCTTAGTTGTGTGTTATATATAACAAATCACACCAAAACTTAATAACTTGAAATGACATTGTGGCTTAAAATATAAGCACTTACTGTTTCAGAGTTTCCATGAAACAGGAATTCAGGAGCATCTTGTTTGTGTGAGAAACTCTGTTTTCTCAGGAAGCTACAGTTAAGATTTTGGTCATCTTGACAGTCATCAGGTCCTGACTAGAACTCAGGCTACTTCCAAGATGGCTCATTCACATAGCCTTAGTTTCCCAATGTCTGCTGGCGAACACTCTCAGTTGCTTATTTTATGGGTCTTCATGGAGCTGCTTAAATGTCTCCATGGCATGGCTGCTGGCTTTCCCTCAAGGAACAGCACAGGAAAGAAAAAAAAAAAAGGAAGCCATTATGGGCTAGTCTCAGACCCTGTACGCAGACTATCATTTCTGTTGTCTTATGTAGTTGGATTTTCTTGGTTTACCAGCCTGCAAATAATGACTTGGAGGCCTACTATTAATTATGAGAGCTTAGTCTTAGCTTAGGCTTTTCCCCAACTAGCTCTTAAAACTTCAATTAATCTGTTCCTATTAATCTGCATTCTATCATGTGGTTCAGGTACCTCTCCTCTGTACTGCATGCCCAGCCCATGCCTCACTGGAGTCTCTGCTCTCCTACACTACTCCTCTCCTCTCCTCCACAAGTCCCGCCTACCGTCTCTTGCCCAGCTATTGGCTCTTTATTAAACCAACCAGAGGGTGCCTGCTAAAGACCCATCTTCACAATGTACAAAATGATTATTCCACAACAGTCTTCCTTTACTAAGAGCTGCCAAGTCTAGCCTACAAAAAAATAAAAAAAGATGACTTAGCCTCTTATAAGAATAGGGTCAGAGAATTTGTGTAAACATTTGAAGGTCGTTTCATGGACCAAGAAGATGTCACTGTAATTTAGCCCTAAGAGAAGTGGTCACCATATTGGCATTGCTTCCTGTTAACTGTTGTAAAAAATTATCACAAATTTCGTGGGTGGCTTGGGTTTGTTAGCTGTTGGGTTTTGTTGGTTGGTTGAGTTTTGAGAAAGGGTCTTGTATAACCCAAGTTAGCCTTGAACTCTATATGTAACTGAGGATGACTTTGATCTGTTACTGATCTTCTGCCTGTACTGCTGGGATCATGGTTGTACACTTGGTTTTATGTGGTGCTGGGACCAAATCCAGGGCTTTGTGCATGCTAGGCAAGCACTCTACCTACTGAGCTACATCCCTAGCCCCCTTCGTGATTAAAGCAGAAATGTACTGTTGCCCATTCTTGGAAGTCAGAAGATGGAGTGGTGTTCACTGGCCCGAAGTGGAAAACTCGTCAGAAACACTGCCTTTCCTAAGGCTGTAGGGAGGGAGGCTCTGTTTCTTTGCCTTTTCCCAGCTTGTAGGTGCCTCCTTCATTCCGGCTTCACTTTACTGCAGCGTAGTTAACTTCCCCTCCGCTGTCACACACCCTTTTCTCACCAGCCCCTTTCTTCATTCTAAGAGCCTGCATGGTAGCATTGGTTCTGCCCACATAATTCAGGGAAGTCTGCTTCCCCGGGCCTGACTGAAGTAATGCATCTATGCATTTGGGAGATTAGGGCACAGACAACTCTCTGGGCTTGTAATTTTGTTTGTCATAAGTATACTAAAACAGTTTGTTTTTTAATTTTTTCTGAAGCATTTTGAAAATAATTCTTTTGTGAATAGCTATTACTTTTGAAGTAAGACTATAATTTTCATTTAAGGTATAATTGGAGAGTATTGAAATAGGTGTTTTTTACTGTTTTTAGATACTGGCTTTGTTATCAGTTAAATGTTTATCTGTGCATTAGCTACTTAGGACATAGTCTATGATTGAAACTGAGAAGAGAGGTCACTCTACACCTTCAGACTTGTAACACCTTCTGTGGACTTTCCAGTCAACGCTGGCCTCCTTACACAATCTCATCACAAGCCACAGTGGTGTTTTATCTTTCTCTCCCTGGTCTCCTTGGCTCTTTCATACTGTATTTAGCTATATTAGATGGTCATGTGTTCCCTATATATATGTTGCTTTTTCACTTCTGAATTTTGACCATGGTATTCCTGTTATTGAACTCAGGGGTCACAGCCTAAGTCCCAAGTCAGGTGTGGTCATCATCCTTAGCCAATTGAAATAGCCAAATTAAAAGTGGGACGCAAAAGATTTATTCAGTGTCACATTGGGAAGAGAGACAAAGATACAGTTACCTACTTGTGTGGTGTGTACGTGCGTGCGCGCGCACACACACCCCAATCTATCTTCTCTGTCCTGAAGTGAGACTAAAGGTAAAAGAGTGGACCAATATGCACATCTTAATTTGTCAGTCCAGGTCAAGATGTGAGACCAGCACCATCCCAGATGACATGTCCTTGTCTGGACTTCAGTCTTATCCTGCAAAGTAATCTGGAAGGCTCTTACAGCTGTGTGAATCTCTCTCCAGGAGACAAGTTGCTTTCTGGCTGAGGCCTTTTCCTTCTCCCAGCATGAGGTTCTTGGGGAATTTTCTGTTTGAGTGTTCCTGTGTAATAGTATAGTCAAATCGAAAGACACAGCTATCCCTTTGGAATGTCTTCATCCTCACGGATGAAAGGGTTCCCCCCCTTTCCCGGGACTCTGTCCTCACGTTTGTGTTAGCATCTGCAGTGGACAGAAGCAGTGCCCACAGAGCCAGGAGCGTGCAAGGCGGCGCACAAGCCTGATGGCTGTGTGGTGATCTTGTTTGTCCTTTTTCCAGGAGTGCCACCCCCAAGTCACTTCAGAACAAGTAACACATTAGCTTACCTGAACCACTGTTACTTTTCCCAGAGCTGTTGTAACAAAGTACCACAAACTGCTGGTGGTTTACAATATTATAAATCTGTGACTCTGCTGTTCTTGAAGCTAGAAGCCGGAAGCCAGTATGTTTGCAAGATTGATTCTTTCTGAAGACTCCAAGGTAGAACCTCTTCTTTCTTTCTTAGTTTTTGATGCTTGTAGAGATCTCACTTTTCCATTGTCACATTCCTGCTCTGTGTCCTTGTCTGTGTTTATTCACTTGGCCGTGAATTCCACCAGTCAGTGATTCAGGTCCCCTTTAATATGGTATCTTAGCTTTATTACTAATGCGGAGACTCTGTCAACAAAAGGTTTACAGGTACCTGTGCCTCAAACACACTCGAATCCATGGTTGGAAACAAATTCAGAACACACAAAAGATCATTTGAACAACACCAGGGACAGTTCCGCAAGGTGATTTTTGTTCTTCAAGAAAGGCAGGCACCCAAACCAAAACTCAGCTAGCCAGTGTACTCTGAGAATTATAAATAGCGTCTGCGTTTCATCCCTGACTTAGATGGGGACTTCAACTCACCCCGTTGGCGGGAGCTTGCTTTTCAATCTGACACAGTTGGTGCTACTGCCCAAAATGGAAGGGGACCACACTTCTGGGACTGTTTTCTATAGAAAAGAAAAGTTTCTTATATCAGTATTTGTTGGCTCCATTATGTAGCCACAGAGAGGGATCCACTATCTTAATCTGTAATGGAAGGTTATCTTTCATTTTTCTCTGAGTCTGTCTTGTTTTCTGTTTGCTCCTGTAATTGCTAGTGCATATCATTTCTGTATGAAGTAGCAACAAAATAGTTTTATGAAGTTGGGGTCACCACAACATGAGGAAGGGTTGCTGCATTGGGAAGGTTGAGAACCACACTGGTCTAGTGAGCGAGGAAATCATGAATTTTCTGGAAATAAAAACGGCACTTACCTACTAAGACCTGTAGACCATTATCAGGGCTGTAGCCAAAGGAAGTTGGTAGGCACCCTTTACAGTTCTGTTGTTAAGGAAACCAATGTAAGAAATATGTTAATTAAAAGGAAAGAGATGTTCATACCTTTAATCCCAGGATTCGGGAGGCAGAAGCAGGCGGATCTCTGTGAGTTCAAAGTCAGCCTGGTCTACAGAGCATGTTCCAAGATAGCCAGAGTTACACAGAGAAACCCTGTCTCAAAAAACTGGGGTGGCGGGAGAGAAAGAAAGAAAACAATAGAAAATACTAGGCAATAATTAGTAAAAGACGCTTGACACCAAAAGTTGAATTTTGGTAAAGAATGAAATATATGAAACCCTATAAATTTTAAAGGGACAAAAGATGAGGCAAACGTGAATAGAAAAGAAGACGAATTTTAAAATGAGAGAATGCATATACTGTGTTTACAGTATCCTTAGCCAGCAAGAGGAAACAGATAGTTCATTGGTGAACTATTAATGAACAAAATTGGTAAAAATTAATATGAAAACAACTACAGAACAAATTTGTAAACAGTTTAAAGAATCTTTCTTTCCAGAGGGAACTTTCCTAGTTTTCATGGGATAGTATTTGAACTATTCCAAATCACATAATGAGACACATACCACTCCATTATATGGATGTAGCATACAAAATCTTATCTTAAAGCACTGTAAAAATTGCCAGGTGTGGTGGTACACACCCTTATTCCCAGCACTTGGGAAGCAGAGTCAGGAAAACACCTGTGAGTTCAAGGTCAGCTGGTCTACACAGCTAGTTCCAGACTGACTAGAGTCTCTCTCTCTCTCTCTCTCTCTCTCTCTCTCTCTCTCTCTCTCTCTCTCTCTCTCTCTCTCTCTCTCTCTCTCTCTCTCTCTCTCTCTCTCATACACACACACACACAGGTTTCTCAAAAAAAGACCCTGCACTACTGAAAATTCAAGAGAATAAAGCATGAAACAAGTGGGATTTATTTCAGGATGGACGATAGCCCAACATTAGAAAAACAATTTCAGAAAGAAAAAATATCCAAAGAATAAGAAATTTAAATGCTGAAATAGTAAACCATTCCTGTTAAAATTAGGAACAAGATAATGTATACATTTTGTAGTTTCAAGCTAATATGACAAAAAGAAATGAGATGTAAATATCAGGAAACAAGGCAAGATGTACTTTTGTTTATAGTTCAAGCAATTGTTTATACAGTAGATCTGCTAGAAAAACTTACAATTCATAGCATTGGTAATCTGAAAAGATTAGCTGTGTAGCCAAGTGTAATTTGGTGTTGAGTGGTGATTATTCATAGAAACTTGAACTGAGAAAAGAGAGAAAACTGGTATGAAAAGCCTAAGTCCTTTCTTGGGAGGCATCTAGGAAATTTTCTTTAGGGGCTGAATGGAGAGTCCTGAGACACAGTATGATTTAGTGTTGTAGAAATTTAAATCTCCCAAGTTAATACAAATAAAATACAGTTGGGATATAACTTTACATTTCTGTTAAGTGAAAAATAAATTGCTTAATATTATTAATATAATTGATTTCCTACATAGGCGACAACTACTCATGTGCTATATACAGTTCTATGTGAATGACTATAAAAATGGAATTTCTGGTTCGAGCCTTCTGTGGTAATAGTTGAGATAGTCATCTGTGGGATCTGTAATGTTGCCTGATCTTTCACTCCTGAAGTATACAGCACTCGTTCAGCTCTGTTCCTGACCAGTACTGGGGATTTTCTTGTCTCTAGGACATGAGTGATAGCCAAGCTTTTGACAGTGTGAGTTTCCAGTCTCCAAGTTGGTGAAGCCTGAAGTGAAGAGGCGATAAGTGGCTGGCCACGCAAGGCCCTGGCTTGAGGTGGGGCCTCCTCAGCCACCCACCGCTCTTCTCAGACGGCACAGCAGAGGCTGGTTCTAGAAGTTTCTCAACAGCCTTTGAAGTTATGTGGGCCACACTTGAATGTTTGAAAATCAGGATAGATGCCAGGGGTTTGCAGACTGCCACCGCTTTTATAAGTTGGCATGCCTTCCCATTTCTGTGTTTTCTGAGATGCGTTCATGCTACAAAGACCAGAAGGTGTGACAGAGTCATGTTGGCCTACAAAGGCTTATAATATTTGATGTTTTCCCTTACAGAAAATATGTGCATTTTGGCATGATAGTCCGTGTCTTTTATCCCAGCACCTTGGAGGCAGAGGCAGGAGCATCTCAGTGACTGTGAGTGAGGTCAGCCTGGTCCGTATGTGGAGGTCTAGAGCAGCCGGGGCCACAGAGTGAGACCTTGGCCCTCCCTCCAAAGATGTCTGCCACCACCCCCACCCCGTAATTCAGACAGCACACATAGCCTTTTCAGGATGTAGGAAAGGCGGAGGTCACTGGCGAGGAGGCCTGGCAGAGAGCGGAGACAGTGGCTGAGGTCTGCGTTGGTCGTTAAAGAAAGTTACAACGAGTAAGATGCTCTTCTTGGGATTAAATCCTTTATTAAAATTAGTATATCAATTTGGAATCTGACAATGTTATATTTTCACATTTAGGATTTGGGGGGCCTGGGTAGTGGTGGCACACTCCTTTAATCCAGCACTAGGCAGAGGCAGAGGCAGGCAGATCTTTTAGTTCAAGGCCAGCCTGGGCTATACAGAGAAACCCTGTCTTGGATTTTTTTTTTTTTTTTTTTTTTACGAGACAGGGTTTCTCTGTATTGTTTAGGACACTATCGGTCCAGCCCGGCCTCGAACTCACAGAGATCTGCCTGCCTCTGCCTCCCGACTGCTGGGATTAAAGGCGTGCGCCACCACCGCCCGGCGGAAATTTTTTTTTTAAGTTTTTGTTTGGTTTGTTTCCTCTTCCAGTCTTTGCTCTTCGTGTGGTCAGGGTTTGCAGCGCTCACTAAGACCTCCAGGCTGTGGAAGGAGTGGCACCAGCAGGCGGGGGGTTGGGGGTGGGGGGGTGTGTGCACATGCGCCCGAGCTTATGTGGGCGCAGCGGCCCGTGCAGGTGTCACAGGCTCTCTCACTGCCCTGAGTGCGCTGGGCTGAGTGGTCAGGTGAGCCCCAGGGTCCAGGCTGGGACCACAAGCGAAAGCCGCTCTTGAAACAGCGCAGCACACTTGGATGCTGGGCGTCAGCTGGGATCCTCATGTTGGCCCTGCAGACACTTTGCCGGCTGAGCCACCCCAGCCTATGAATGACGTGGGCCAGCACGGCAGCCGGCACCTGTACCTCCTGCAAGGATTGCTGTCGGGTCCAGGCCAGCTGGGTTACAGAGTCAGACTCTGTCTAGAGACAAAACGGTTAAATCCATATAGGAGCTAGGGTTCCAGTGATAAGAGAGCTCTTGCCCAGTGTGGAGGAGGCCCCAGAATATCCAACACTGCAAAACAAAACAGAAGCATTTACTGTGGAAATGCTTGGGAGCTTCCGTCCTATTCCAGTCTGTAAAGAACTTAATCAGACCACACCGCTGACTCTTGTAAAGAGGATTTTTTTCTATTTTAATAACCACGTGTTTCTAAAACCTTAATATTTTAATGGAGCAAATGATATTATAAATTATATCTACATTCCTAGAGTCAGCTCAGTTTGGTTCTTTACTGTGCATTCTGTTTTCTGATATTTGCTTTAGAGGTTTTGAACCAATATTTGTGAGTAACAATAACCTGTGTTGTTTTGTGCACAAAGTCTTTGAATTTCACACTGTGGT
Organism: Mesocricetus auratus; assembly: GCF_017639785.1. Lineage (NCBI taxonomy): Eukaryota > Metazoa > Chordata > Mammalia > Rodentia > Cricetidae > Mesocricetus > Mesocricetus auratus. The sequence goes on from NW_024429198.1 coordinate 63,518,816, forward strand.
CATCATACTGTTCCTACAGATATATTGAGAATGTTTACTGGTTTTCTGTTCTTGAAAATGTTTTTGTAAGGCTGGGGTGATTTTTTTTCCCCTGTAATATGTTGGTAGAAGGTGTCTGTAAACTGAATTCTGGGAGAGGAAAATATTTAACCAATGCTTCATTAAAGATGACAGTGACCGACACCCTTGTTTTTTGAATTTTTGTCTCTAGTGTTTTTTTTTTTTTTTTTTTTTTTTGCTGTTTTTGTTTTGTTTTGATTTGATTGCTGGGGGTTCTTTCTCTGTGGACCTGTCCTGTCCAGTGACATAAACTAGTAGCTTTGCCACTGTGAGTCCTCCAACCCAGTCTCTGCAGACCTTTCTGGCCTTGGATTTGTAGCCATTCTCCTGCCTTCATCTCTAGTGCTCGGATTGATTGTAGATATACATACAGCGCAATGCTCAGCCGTGTTGTAAACTTCCGTGAAAAGTGTCCCTTCTCTTCATGGGGGTCAGTTTGGTAAGTCATGTTTTCTGGTGTATTGGCTGTTACATTGAAACTTTGAGATTTGCGTGACTGATGCTCTTTTATGATCTCATGATTTTAGGTGGCCTTTTATGATTTGCCCAATTTCCATTGGTATTTATTCCATTATCATCTGAAAGTATTATTAGCATATATATGTATATATACATATATTTACATTTATATAAATATATATTTAAAACCAAGACAGATGTTCTATTATTTAAAAAAATAGCAGTCCCAGACTTAAATTAGTAATAATAAACCCTCCACTTTTAATCCTGATCATCTTTTGCCTTTCTGTTCCTTGCTTTATTTTTGCAGTGCACGTGTTTTCTGGAAGCATTTGGATGAAGTCTGGACTGCAGCCTCCTTGGTAGTTCTTTCCCCTATCTCATTATCTGTGGTGTGAGCACAGATCTGAGTTGGCATCTTAACTATAGACTGGAGGTGCTTGTGTGCTCTCAGGGAAAGTCCGGGTTTTGCTCCTGCGTTTCACAAGGACGGTGACACTATGTGGTCGCATAGGCTTCTTTGCTGGCTTGTGTAGATGTTGGGGATTGGCCCCTTGCACATTCTAGGCAAGAACTCTACCTCTGAGCATCGCCTCAGCCGTTAAAGTTGCTGAATGACTTCCAGTTACACTGTGAGATGTGAAAGTCTTACGGGTGATGGGGAGTATTCCTAAAGAAAATGCATGAGTTCACAGAGTTTGTGTGGAGCAGCTGCAGGTCAGGGAGTGCAACTTCAGCCTCCTAGAAGGGTGATAAGCTAGAGTATTTCTCCATGAAGCCTCTCACTTTTCCTTAGCTCGTTGTTAGAGCAGAACTTCAGTGATTAAGGTTCTTAAGGGGAGTAGAGGTCATGAGAATCTTGAAAGACCACCATTCAAAACACATCTGGGGGTTTCAGCCATTAAGAATGTTTGTGCTTCCAGAGGACATTAGATGGATGGGCGGCTCACAACGACCTGTAACTCCAGCTCCAGAGGATCTGATGCCCTCTTCTGGCCTCCCTGGGTATTACACTCTTGTGTTCAGACAAACAGCAACCCCCATCTGAATACTCATTGCAGTTTCTGCCGGCTGGACACAGCTTGCTCTTTTGTGGCTTTATAATTGTGACCTGCCTCAGTGCACCCCACATCACCGTCGCCTTTGTTTGTAGTGTAACGTCATCTATAATTGTGTTTTAAACAAATTACTCGGAGGCTTAATTATTAGCGCTTTGTCAGATCCCCACTTGTCAGATGATTTCTGGACCTGATTATTGTTTGCATGTATAAAAAAAAAAGATTAACCCTGTGAATTTCTCCTTCGTCTTTAAGAGCTCTCCGTGGTGCTGTAGAAAGTGGTTTACTTCTTGACCTCGCGGCTTCACCCTGAGGCCTTGCCAAGAAGCTCTGCTACACGTGTGCCTCTGTGGTACAGTTACTTGGAATTGTTGTTCTTCAGTCTGTATTTTGTTACTGGCTCCAATACCATTCCTATAAGTGACATTAAAGCAAGTGCTAAATGCCATCTACACACTGAAATAATGAAGGGTCGACCACGCCTGAGCGTAAGACCCGTGCTTCCAAATGCAAGTTCTCCCCGTGTTTACCTTTGGAAACCTATGATAGGTGGCCTCCAGCCCCGGCCTCCCCTTCTCGGGAAACACTGACCTGTCCTCTGAGTTCCTCGATTCAGGGTTAGGGTGTTCGAGTTGTACAGCTCCAGTGTTGCCATGATTGGCCAATGTTGTAGGCAGCCTGCATTGTTCTAAAGAGATTTCTTTCCTTTTCTAGAAGCATTTTATATCAAGGTCTTTAAATATACGCATTATTTTTGTGTTAAATAAATCGGAATTGTTTATTCTTAATTTTTATTTCAAAGTGAGGTGACATTAAACTAAAGAGACTCTGGGCTTCCCGAATCTTCTTGATCAGTCCTAATATCCCTGTGTCATTCTGTGTCCGTCATGCCGACCACTCTCCTTCTCGTCTCCTCCATTCTCTCACTTTGCTTTTTCAAGAGTCTTTCAGCCTCAGTCTGAATACAGTCACTTTTGCCATAGAGTGGACTGTTCTCCCATCAACAGTCTCGGGTTGTGTTTTCCTTTGCCATGGTTCCGAATGGCTGCTGTTCTGTGAAATCCTAAGTCTTCAGAACTGCTGCACCACGGGTGATGCTGAAGACCAGCCTTCCATAACTAGAAATGGCAGGGTGGACTCTGTGTCTCATTAATCTCCTCTGACTCTGAAAACCTACAAACTATGTCCAAATCCAAGACTAGAGTACCTTACCTGTGCAAACTCTTTATCCATGGTTGTGCTCTGTAGGTTTGACATACAGAGCTAGTTAGGTCATCTCCAGCCCTGAAAGACTTACTGTGGCTTAGGGCTGAGGTTCTGCCGCTCTTCAGCCCATTCCCCTCAGCTGACACCCCGTGCTCCATCCTCTTGAGACACTGCCGCGCTCCAGTGATGATGTCTGCAGACCAAACCCGCACGTGGGCGCCATCTCCTGTCTGGGCAGTTTTGCTTCCTTTGTCTCTTTCTTCAAGACACAGCAAGCATCTTCTCCATTCTTAGCAGTGGATTTCAAACTCCTTTCTAACCCTATAGGTCCAAGGGTAGCCAAGGATGGCCGCAGCTTCATATGATCAATTGTTAAAGCAAGTTGAGGCCCTGAAGATGGAGAACTCAAGTCTTCGACAAGAGCTAGAAGATAATTCCAATCATCTTACAAAACTGGAAACTGAGGCATCTAATATGAAGGTATCAAGACTGCAATCTTAATTGTAGCTTATCACTTTCATTCATTATTCCCTCTTGTAAACTTGGAATAACTAAGACACTTTACTTACTCAAAAGTATACTTTAAGCTAAACAATAATATATAAACTCCTTCTTAAGAAAGTTAACATATTCTTAGTAAATGTGTTAAATTAATCATGTAGAGAAAATAAATTAACCCTGGTGACTAATTCATTCTTTGTTTTAAAGTTTAAAAATAAGACCCCCAACTTTGTCATTCTACTTCAGTTTAGTGGAAAGGTTTTTCTATATAGCTTATAGAAACCAGCTTTATTTGTATCTCAGCGTATCTCAAATATCACATTGTCTTATTTGGAAAATGCAGGTATCATAATCCTAAATGATGATTTCTATGGCACTTCCAAGCCCTTAACTTGGTTTGCCAAATAGCAAGAAAAGTTACACAGTATTTAGTGTGTAGAAGGGAAAAGATTTTGTCTTCAAAGTAATTGATTAAAACTTTAGTTACTTTAATTTCTGGTATGCCCAGCTTATGCTGAATGTAGTAACTTCATAAAATTGGAGATTGTCAACAGAAATGGTTATTTCCTTCCCTTTTCCTTCCCTAAGGGGAGAATCTGTTTTGTGTTTTTCTGTTGCTTGGCTATTTTAACATCGTAGTTCCTGACTTTTTCCTCTGAATACTCTACTTTCTTCATCTATACCCATTTTCCTGTCAATTCTTTTTCTGTCATTTCAAAGTCTCCCTTTTTCTAGACAGTTGTGTCTCGCTGAAGAACTGCTCTTCTCTTTCCTGCTTCATCCCTTAGCTCCAGCATCCTGACGGCTCAGTCTTTGCTCTTACCTCCTCTCTCACCCATCTTTCTAATGGCCAGAAACCTCTCTGGCAATAACATCTCCAAAATGTCCACTTCATATCCTTTCGGAAATAGGTAAACTATAAACAAGCGTTAGTTTTTCCTTACCACAGGCTGCTTTCGGTGACTTACAACACCAGAGTCGGTTACCTCATAGGCTAGAAAGCCATTTGTTATCTTAACACTACAGCTCAGTGCACTTTAAAGTTGTACAGGGCATGTGTTTGTGAGAGTTCAAGGATAGAAACTGCAGACACATTTTGGTCTGTCTGACTGCATACATTTGGCAAGCCTCCTGGAGGACCTGTTGAGAAAGTATAGATCCAGTTTGTAGTGCAGAAGTCCGATCTAGCTTGAAGTTTTCCTTTCATTATTTAAGCAAATCCAAAAATTGTTTTTAAAAAACACTTTGGAGGAGACATTTTAACCAGCACTTAGGTCTGTCTCCATGCTGAAGTGCAGTGTCTTTGAGAGTGACTACACAGGTCACGCCTTGGGCTGCTTGCTCATAGGCCAAGAACAGTCTGCATCAAGAGGAATCCCTGTAAGGTGCGCCTGAATTCAGTGACTACTTGAAGGTGTTTCTGCACACACCCTTGCAGGTTTGTCTGTGTATTTCATTAGGATCGGGTTTATGGCGTCAGACTAATTCCAGATTTCAGTGAGGCTGTTCGTGGATTGCTTCCTAACTGGCTCTAGGCTGTTAAAGGACTGTGACCCGTTTTGTCTTCTATTGATTGTAAAAAGGTGCTTTGGAAACCATTAGTAATTTCCATGTTGAGTTAAAGTTAATGTAGTACAGTAGTTCAAACAGTCAAAACAACGCTGAAGCATGTTTCCTGACCTTTAACCAAGCAAGGCAAGACACATCTTCAGATGAAACTAGGGAAGCCTAAAATACAAGCAGTAGTACCACCTACTGGCAAAAGAGGGTACTGTCCTGTTGTTGGTTACATGACCTCACAATAAAAATATAAAAATATCTCCTGTGGGATAACAGGAGAATGTACATTAAAAGTTAGGGAAATATGATCAGACCACTTATTTGAGGGTATTGAGGAAATACTTTAGATACAAGTATGGTACTGTGGCTGTGTCTGTAAAGAATCCCTATTTAAATATACATACTAAAATGAAAGGCAAAGCAAGCCTAAGATTATTGGTGACGCTCCTCTCTGGGACATTGACTTTAAGTACAGGCTGAGCAGACAGCTTTGCCCAGGGAGCACACCGGAAGGCCGGTGAGAGGAGCCCCAAACCTGGGCTGCTTTCGCTATGGACATTGGGTCTTGGAGGAGGAGGGAGGGGAAGGAATAAAAGGCATATTAGCTTATAGATAGGGCTTGCTTCAGGGAGAAAAACTTTAGTTTTATAAAGTATATTCTAGGTTTTGAACTTTTTAGACCAGATTTAAAACCTTAACTAAAAGGAACAGATTTTTAGTGCTAAAGAGGTAAGAACCACCAGAAAATGAAGCAGGGATGGAAAACCATAGTGAGAATTTTAAGGGATGCATCTACTGTGCCAAGATGACTGGTTCCCAAGACACATGTGGGTTGTACAGCATAGGAGGTTAAAGGTTGAGGAAACAGACTTCCGTGTTTTCAGTCTAAATTAAAGGGTCATACTCAAGAAGCCAAATCAGATTGAAATGGCCTGAAACTAAGTTAGGTTCAAACCATTCTCTGTATCTAGTAGGATGGCAGAGGTAGCCCAGCAGGGAAAAGGTAAGCTCTGTAGGAAAATGCACTTAAGTCTTAAGTCTTTCTTGTTCTTATAGACACACCATTGGCACACTGTCGAGTTTTAAGAAGTAAGAAAGTGGTAATCAAGACAAAAACAGGAGGTAGTACATAAGCAGTCTAGGTGTTGGAGTTAGTCAGAGACTCTTGACATAAATATAATGTCTTGAAAACAGGAAATTGATAAAATGCCAGAAATGCTATAAATTTTGATAGAGAATTGTATCTACAATAAAAAATGTTCTGACTCTCAGGAAACACTTCCCAGAAGATTTCACCTGCTGGGGTCTTGTAATCACCACTAATTTCTCAGCCCCAGCTAAGCAGCGTAGAGTATCCCCTCAAAGCAACGGTTCTGCTTCAATAGTTCTGGTGTCTGTTAGCCCCAGCTAACTGGAGCCACAGAATTGAAAGTAACAAACAGCCCTGGTCTTTAAACACCTGGAGCTTCAGAGGCCAGCCCCGCCCTGTGCACAGCCCTCGACATTCTTCCCAGATCCCACAGAGCATCTCTCCAGACCTGACCACTCCGTGTCCTCCCCAAACATGCTCCACTCTCCTGGGACCAGCTTGTCTAACTTGGGGTTTCTATTACTATATGAAACACCACAGCCAAAGTAACTTGGGGAGGAAAGGTTTGTTTGGCCTACACTTCCACATCACTGTTCACCATCAAAGGAAGTCAGGACAGGAACTCAAGCAGGGCAGGAACCTAAAGGCAGGAGCTGACACAGAGGCCGTGGGGGGGTGTTTACTGGCTTTCTCCTTATGGCTTGCTCAGCCTGCTTCTTATAGAACCCTGGACCAACTGCCCAGGGATGGCCCAACCCACCATGGACTCAGCCCTCCGCCATAGATCACTAAGTAAGAAAATGCCCTATAGGCCTGCCTGTCCCCTGCTGTTATGAGGTGTCCTCTCAGTTGAGGTTCCTCCTCTGCTGACTGTAGCTTGTGCAGGCTAATGTCAAACTAGCCAGTACAGGCTTCGTCAAAGAGAAAAACTTCATCATACAGAAGGCTTCAGTAAGAACATGGAAAACAGGACATCATTGACCGAGTAAAATCATTTACCATGCTGCACATACATTTGACAAAAAGAACTTGTTTCAAAATATATAAATGACTTCTGTTGTAAACAATAAGGTCTAATTTGGGAGTTGGTCAATGGGTAAGGACAAAAGCACTGGCGGTACAAGCAGGGTAACCCCCAGAAGAAAGCGCTGTGTGCTCCTAAGTCACACATACACACACATCCATATACCTATACACATTCACACATGTACACACACACATACACACATCCATACATGTACACTCACACAGGCACATACACACACAGACACGTACACACGTGTACACACTGATACAATTAGACAGACAGATGGGGTTAAATATCCAGTGCTCTGCAACATGGCCTCCAGAATTAAAGAGAATTCTAAAGGAAGCTTAGTGGCCAGGTACACGAATGGAAAGTAGTTCAGTATCACCTGTCATATAAGACAAGACCATTTTACTCCTGCTCAAATGACCAAGCTTTAAAAGACGATACTCATAAATTGGAATATTGAAATGCTCACATACCACACTGGGCCTATTTTAAACACACACACACACACACACACACACCAGCTGTTTCTTTTTAAGTTAAACACTGATTCAGCATTTGAACTCGAAATCACCCCAAGAGAATTGTGTATGTCTGCTAGATACTTGTACAGAATGATCATGCTAGCATTCATCATAGTAGCCTTCAGACTGGTACCATCCAAATGTCCCATTAGGAGAAGAAAGAATAAACAGGGAGTGTATTCATATAGTAGACTTCTTATTTCACCAGAAAACGGTGACTACATGGAGGCATCTTACAGGTAAGATTATGTTAGAAGTGGGAAGCCCAGAGACTCTCGGGCTGTACACTGTCTAGTTCCAGCATAATGGTTATTGCTGGGGACTGAAGATGTCCTGGTGAGAACTTGAGGGGACCAGAACTGGAAAGGTTAGGCCATCCAGGACTGAAGAGCTGTACGTGTGTATATTGAGTCTCAAAATAGCAACACAGTTGAGGTTCTCTTGTTAGGAAGTAGGCACAGACTGTTCACTGCACGCTGTAAGTCATGTAAGTCATGCTAAATGCTGTCGTCTTTAAGGCAGAGAGGCCGGGTATGAGTGAGTTGGCATGTCTAGCTTGCACTTAGCAAAGATAGCGTAAGGTAACAGCACAGGCTGACACTTTTTAAAATTGCTACTCTTAAGACTCTTTAAAAATTTTCCCTTAAATGTCATTTGTTTGATTTATATTGCTGCTTTTATCAACAAATTTCTAGTAGAATTACTAAGGCTTTGGTATTGGCCCTGAGAATTAAGCTTATGGGGACACACATTCTCTACAAAGAGCATTCTGTTGCTAAGCTGTGCCCAGCCAGAGATGTTCTGTTCACAGTTACTTCCCTGCTATGTGCGTTCCTGTGCGTGTGTGCATTCCTGTGTGTGTGCACTCCTGTGTGTGTGCATGTGTGTGTGCACTCCTGTGTGTGTGCGCTCCTGTGTGTGTGTGCACTCCTGTGTGTGTGCGCGCTCCTGTGTGTGTGCGCGCTCCTGTGTGTGTGCGCTCCTGTGTGTGTGTGCACTCCTGTGTGTGTGCATGTGCACTCCTGTGTGTGTGCATGTGCACTCCTGTGTGTGTGCATGTGCACTCCTGTGTGTGTGCATGTGCACTCCTGTGTGTGTATGCGTGTGCATTCCTGTGTGTGTACGTGTGCACTCCTGTGTGTGTGCTTGCCCTGCACATATGGAAGTCAGAGGACAATTTGTGGGTGTAGATTCACAATCAGATTATAAGTTCTGCCTCAGACACGTAAAAAATAATCTTATGATAAGCTGTGAATGTGAAACAGTTTTCAGGGCAGGAAATGTGAGCGATGTCAGAGTGACTTAGTGTGGATGGACTTTGGGGAGGGCCTGATGCTCCTCCACTGACTTAACGTCCTGACTCCATCAGCACATGGAGCAGTGATGGTCCCCAAGAATGACGTCGTCAGTTTCCCCTTGGGCTGCTCTGCGCTCACTGAAGGGTGATGTCCCGTCTGGATGTGGTCTCATCCTCACAGTGGTGACATTCTCTGGAGATGATTTCAGCATGACATCTTCCTCCGGGTCCCCACGCCTTCCTCCCCAAACCTCTCGAGTAACACCATGGTCTGTGTGACACGGGTTATTTGTTTTCAGTGCTTTCAGTGGTGGGGTGCAGGCAGGCAGTGGCGCTGCCCCGCCCACTCTCCAGCAGCTCCTTTCAGGGCCTCTGTTGGTCTCTTCCCATACAGTGAGCAGCTCTGCCTTCAGTTTCAGGGCTGCAGACACTCACTCGGTGCGTCTTTCTGCATCTTCAAAATCAAACTGGCCAAACAAAGGCCATGCTGGGAGCTATCGTGGCATGCTTCAATGTATGGGAAATGTAAGTTAAGTTACCAAGGAATACAAATAAGACAAGGCTTACAGGTAACTGGACAGAAAAATTGGATTGAGAATGACTTTCAAATACATTTTGAAAAAATATTACCAAGAAGTAGTTTATGTGAGAAAAAGGACAGTGGCATCGAGGGCAGGAGGCAGCTAGCAGACAGGCGTGTAAAGTGTGAGTCAGCGCTCTAGCAGACAGGCGTGTAAGTCAGCGCTCTAGCAGACAGGCGTGTAAAGTGTAAGTCAGCGCTCTAGCAGACAGGCGTGTAAGTCAGCGCTCTAGCAGACAGGCGTGTAAAGTGTAAGTCAGCGCTCTAGCAGACAGGCGTGTGAGTCAGTGCTCTAGCAGACATGCGTGTAAGTCAGCGCTCTAGCAGACAGGCGTGTAAAGTGTAAGTCAGCGCTCTAGCAGACAGGCGTGTGAGTCAGCGCTCTAGCAGACATGCGTGTAAAGTGTGAGTCAGCGCTCTAGCAGACATGCGTGTAAGTCAGCGCTCTAGCAGACAGGCGTGTAAAGTGTAAGTCAGCGCTCTAGCAGACAGGCGTGTGAGTCAGCGCTCTAGCAGACATGCGTGTAAGTCAGCGCTCTAGCAGACAGGCGTGTAAAGTGTGAGTCAGCGCTCTAGCAGACAGGCGTGTGAGTCAGCGCTCTAGCAGACATGCGTGTAAAGTGTAAGTCAGCGCTCTAGCAGACAGGCGTGTAAGTCAGTGCTCTAGCAGACAGGCGTGTAAGTCAGCGCTCTAGCAGACAGGCGTGTAAAGTGTGAGTCAGCGCTCTAGCAGACAGGCGTGTAAAGTGTGAGTCAGCGCTCTAGCAATCCGCTCAAGTGGGCTGTGGCACCTGGGAAGTAAGCTGCTCAACAGCAGATGCGGGCCCAAGAGGGGCAGGTGCTCAACAGCCATTTTTGTGGCTTAAGCAAATCTGTATGTGTCAGCTGATTCAAAATGATGATAATTCCACCTTTCGTAAAAATTAACAGATGTTTTGTTAGCCTGTATTGCACCAAATAATGAGTTTGTTTCATTGTGTCTGTTTTGATCATAACATGGCCCCCATGGCCTTGTGTGCTGTGAGTCTCTTGCATGGAGACTCCTCATAATCACAGTTATCTCAAGTTCCTGAGCTATAGCAATGAATAATAGGTAGTACATTTAATGTACATTATAGCTTAGGGTGTGTTATCAGCCTGAAATGAAATAGCTTTCTCCCTGATCATATCTAAATGCCAAGAAATACAGACTCGTGTCATCAAGAAGTTACTTAGAATTTCATGTTGATGTACTGTGCTCTTCTCAATAGGAAGTACTTAAACAGCTCCAGGGGAGTATTGAAGATGAAGCTATGACTTCTTCTGGACAGACTGACTTACTAGAGCGTCTTAAAGGTACATTTTTTAAGTAGTTTAGAAACCCTGTTTTAGGATAGCTTGATAACTGATTGGAGTCAGCTGCTCTATTTGGACTGTGGACTCAGCCTGCTCCCATTTCCACGCTGGGTCGAGGCTGCTAAATGCAAACAGAGGAAAGGTCTGATGCTTGCTGTTCCCACATGTCATCGGATTTCAGTGTGTGACTAAGTTTTCTCCTTGGGAGTTCGGAGTTGTTTTTAAAAGTCATTGTATTCTACCAGTCACTAAATATGCTTCGGCATGCCATGTCTTATAAGACTCCCATGGCAGGTAGATTGGGAGGGGGGTGTTCCAACTGGGGTGGAGATACCTAGCTTTTCCTATGCCATTTCTAACAGAATCTGTTTTAAAATGTCTTTCTCGCTTTGTTGCTTAGAATAATTGACACTAAGGATGGACATTTTTGTGTAATTTCTGCTAACATACTTGTTTTCTTTATGACTCAAGCTGTTTTTGCGGGGAAGCTTTTAACTATTATAAATAATTATCAGTCATGTATGCTTGTATTTAAAATATAAGCCCGAGACTTCACTTTTAAAATAATATAGTAACTTTAGGAATATTTTATATAACATAAAGCAGTTACTACCTAAGGCTTTGTCTCTGCTTAGAATTTAACTTAGATAGCAGTTTTCCTGGAGTGAAACTACGCTCAAAAATGTCCCTCCGCTCCTATGGAAGTCGGGAAGGATCCGTATCAAGCCGCTCAGGAGAGTGCAGTCCTGTTCCCATGGGGTCATTTCCAAGAAGAACATTTGTAAATGGAAGCAGAGAAAGTACTGGATATTTGGAAGAGCTTGAAAAAGAAAGGTAACGTTTGTTCCTGTGTAGTCATTACTGTATGTACATGGAAGCAACTTGATGATTTGTAAGATACAGAGGAGGGTTTGATGGCAGGTGATATGACCTGCTCCTTAGAGCATTTTCTGTTTCAGTGTCTTTTTAGTTTCCTACTTTTTCCACCTCCCCTGCCCCCAGACAGGGTTTCTCTGTGTAGCCCTGGCTGTCCTGGAACTCACAGAGATCCAGCTACCTCTGCCTCAGAATGCTGAGATAAAGGCAGCATGCCTGGCTTGGGTATTTTAGGACTCTTAATGCCCAGAAGGTGCCTTATCTTTTTATCCTAAAAGTTAGGTCAGATGTTTAAATGGTAACATGTATGTTAGATAATAGCTTTATGGCCTTAGTGAGTCTACAAATTTTATGTCAAGTTCTTTTGTGGAACTGGTGCTTGTGAAAACTGAATGTTAAGATAGTATGTAGATCACAGGGCTCAGTGCTCTCTCGGGTTCTGTTCCCAGCGCTCACCTGGCAGCTTAGAGCTGGCTGTAACTCCAGTTCCAGGGGCTCCTGGACACACGCGATACACACATATATACATAAAACGAAAGATAAGTTTTAATAATTATGTATAAAGAAATGCATCATGTTTCACTGGAAGGGGAAGACCTTACTATCTCTGGCTTAGGTAGGGTGTGGCCACCTGTGGAAGTCTGGCTGCTGTGTGGACTAGGAGGGATGCTGAGCTCTCTTCTGCTCTCACTGGGCCAGTCTTTATTTCTGCCCTGAACCCGGGCTGACCAACGCTGTCCTGACCCACCGTCTTCCGCCACCTTGTCCCCTTGATTACGTGTGAGCACACTGGCCTTCCAGGAACTCATTTTGGTACTAATATCATTAGCAGAGAGTTTTAGAGAAAGCAGTTTTTAAAATGGGTTTTACTGCAAGTATTAGTGAGCCGAGCAGCTGTTAGTAATGAAAGTGCATTAGAATGTTCCTGTGTCTCAGCCTCTCTGATACCTAAGGGGGAAATCTCTCGGCTCCTGCTCTCTGATACGTGAGGGGGAAATCTCTCAGCTCCTGCTTTGGTGCCATTTATCTCTTGCCAGTTCCTGCCCATTCATTTCCTTACGATGAAGGCTGCTTATTTCTGACATTATTTCTCAGGAAGGGTGATCGTAGCAAGAACAAAGCCTTCTACATACATTTGTACTCATTATGAATGTTTCTCAAGAACACACCAAACAGAATTTTTAAAATAGTGTATCATCAGAGGGGAAAGCATCATTGTGTGTGGCCAAATTCCAGATTCATACAGAAAATATTCACAGGTCTGACTTCACGAAAATTCAGATTTTCCAAATAACAAAACTACTATAAGTGTAAATTGAAAAAAAATGTATATGCAACCTAGTGACTTAAGTACTGCCATTCCCAACCCAATACAGAAGTCCTATAAATGAGAAGTACAAGTTACAGAAAGGGGAGGTTTGCAAACTCAGAAAAAACAGTTATGTGCATTACATCAATTAAAATCATGGTGATATCCTAGAGGTTTATAAATTCAGATATGTAAGACTTTAAAAGTTGTGTTATAGCTAGCTATGGTAGCATGTGTCTTTAATCCTAGCACTTGAAGTCAGAAGCAGGCTGATCTCTGTGAGTTCGAGGGCAATCTGGGAAGTTACACGGAGAAACTGTGTCTCCAAAAACCAAAAAACCACACACAAAAGAAATTGTGTCATAAACTTAAATTCATAAAAAATTGTAGGCTATATAATTGATGTAACATCTTATTAGAACAGTAAGTAAAAATACATGTGCCCTCAGAATTTATCATGTGTGCATGCTTGAACATGTGTGGAATGAAGTGCATAAAGACATTAATGTAATGTATAATGTTAATAGTGCTCCCCAGTAAAGAACTTGCCATAGCATGTCTCCTTTGTGGAGTCATCAGTACGGTGAGATACATGGGATATTAGGCAGCCATCAGAAGTACACAGCAGGTCTTTTGTTCTTATGTGCAGCGACCCCCAACATAGATTTTTATACATGAAATAGCAGAGTATTTATGTTCCTAAACATAGGCGCCTTATTACGTGCATCTTCACAGAAAACCCCTGGAAACAACAGAGAGAGAAAGTGATGACAGACGCTGCTTCGGGAGCAGAGCCACACAAAACAATACGGAACGTGTGCTTTTTACTCCTGAGGAGTTTATCTCAGTAACACTGTCTTGTCGTATGCTTGTATCTGTAATGGTCAGGTGTGTGGTGGCACTGGATCTTCAGGAACTATGTAAGGTCGTTTCAAGATTCCAAGCTAAGTTTCTGTACTTCAGAGCGCCTTCCTCTGACTGCAGGTGTGATGCGTTTATTCAGTGTTGCTGCTCAGCCGCTGGCTGACATTGGTGTCCAAGGCCGCGGCTTCCAGGCTCCTCCCTTTCCCCAGAGTCATTGCTGCTGGCTTAGCCCCTTTAGTATAGTGTTTACTCTGCTGGCTTTGAGTTCTGTTCTGTCCACACCTTTGCCTCACCTTGTAGACTGTATGAAAGAAAGCCCTAGTCAGGTTGAGAACTGTCTTACTCAGGGACCGAACACACTGGCATTCAGATGTCAGTGAGTAAAAACCCTAAGTCCTACCACACACTCCAAGTCAGTGAGTTCCTCATTCATCCGTTCTCTGCTGTCTTACAGTAACAACTGGGAGTTAGTCTTAGACAACGTGCGGTAGCTTGTGTAAACTTACCTGTCTTTTAATATAGATCGTTACTCCTTGCTGATCTTGACAAAGAAGAAAAGGAAAAAGACTGGTATTATGCTCAACTTCAGAACCTCACGAAAAGAATAGATAGCCTGCCTTTAACTGAAAACGTAAGTACCGTGGCAGCACAGCTGAGATTGAATTGCTTGATCTTTAAAAGTATTCAGATTATCAACAAGGAATTTGAGATAGCTGCATTTGTAATGGTCTTAATTAGCTGTTAACCTAAATATATAATGGGTCAATAGTATTTTTTGGTTTTGTTTGTTTTTGTGGGGGTTTGTTTCTGGTTTTGACACAGGGTCTTAGGTAGTAGCCCGGGCTGACTTCAGACTTGCTATATAGCTGAAGAGGACCTGATCCTCCCAAGTACTGGGATTATAGGCCTGTGTCACCATACCAGCCTGTTAATTAGTTTTTAATAGAAAATGAAAGTTTATTGTATACCAACAGATACTTCTTTGAATCCAGATTCCACTAGACAACTATCTGAATCCAGATTCCACTAGACAACTATATTTTTAATTGGTAGAAACATTATACCATCTGCTTGGTTTTTCTGTACAATACAGGAATCATGCCAGATAGTTTTTACAACTAAGATATCCTTGAAGATAATTGAAATATTACTCTATCTAGGTATAAATGCCAGTAGCTATAGCCATGGATCTTACTATTTTTGTGAATTCTAGAATCCCTTTAGCAAATACACTTTTGTTTAGAATTTTAAAATGGACACCAGTGAGATTGCTCAGCAGGTAAAATGACTTCTGCCTGGCTGGCAGCCTGAATCCAGTCCCAGGGACACACCTGGTGGTGGGAGAAAACTCAAAGTCTTAGAGCTAGAGAGATGACTCAGCAGTTAGGAGCACTCACTGCTCTTCTAGAGGATCTGGGTTTGCTTCCCAGCACCCACAAGAAACTCACAGCCACCCACAACTCCAGTCCTCAGAGACCTGACGCCCTCCGTGGGCACCAGGCACACATATGGTATCCTCATGTGCATGCAGACAGAACACTCATGTAAAATAAAAGTGACAAGTCTTTTTTAAAAATAAACTGAAGGCCACCCTCATCTATATAGTAATTTGAGGCCAGACTGGGATGCAAGAGGTCCTGTCTAAAAATAAAAAGAAAGCTTCTGAAACCCATGAGGAATCTCAAGGTTGTGTGTTTCATCAGTATTTTATGTGATATTTAGAAGGGGAAATGAGACAGGTGTGTGGTTCATGCTCAGCCCCACAGTGCTCCAGGCTGTCAGCCTTGAGGGTGGGCCAGCCTGGGCTGCGGTAAGACTCTGCCAGTGTAACCTGCGTTCAGCTTTCACCTTATCATAGCAGTCTTGAGAGGACATAGCAGACAGGAAGTGAAAATAAAGGGAGAGAAGCCTTCCAGAGTATAGTTAACAGGGTTTCCCGGTGCACGAGCTACAATTCCAGGCATTAAGTGCTCACTCTCCTAGAGCAGCCGGGAGTCCGGGGAGGAAGAGAAGGGCCCTGCTCCCTGCAGAGCCCTCCAGACTCTCCTGGCCACAGGACATCACACACAGGAAAAGGCAGCTTCGGGGCATCTCTGATGAAGGAAGACTAAGGGATCCCGAAGAGTTTGACGAGATTTTAAATTTATGAATAAAAACAGCACAGCATGGTTTTATTATCGGTGACTATGAATGGAGAATATACAAAATCCAGAGCCCTGTTGTCTCCATGAAGTTAGGGTCAAAAAGGGCTTTGGTATATTTCGTAACTCAAGGCAGTGGGTTACTATCGGAAGTAAAGATTAGTTGTCAAATAAATTCATTAGGTAATCATGTTTAATAGGATACACAAGAATACTCAATCATTATGGGCCATTAGTAACATTAGCAAATTGAAACTTGCTTGTATTTTATGATCATTTACTATACATTGCTTTCTTATTGAGAAAACAAGTTAAGAAGAACTTCCATGTGGAAATATTTATCTGTTTATCAAATTATCACACCACTTACAACTCAAAACCATATTATTTTAGCACGCTATGTCACATTCAGTGTTTCTGTTTTGCTGGGAATGGAGGACAGATGAGAGAAATAACAATGTAGACTGAGAGTAGGAAACGACACTTAGTGAGGCGTGGTGGTGACACTTAGTGAGGTGTGGTGTGCTTGCCTTTGTCCCAAAGGCCCAGCTCTGGGAAGACGGTGGTAGGCAGGTTTCTGTAAGCTCAAGTCTAACCTGGTCTATGTAGTAGCTTCAGGCCAGACAAGGCTACATGGAGACCCTGTCTCTAAATAAATAAACAACATGCAGACCATTTTATCTGTCACTGAGTCCCTAACTGTGGTGCGCCTACAACAGTGCATTCTGCACATGAGTGTTTTGTTTGGGGGCAACTTAAAATGACAACAGTTTGGTTGGGTTTGGTTTGGTTTTTCAAGACAGGGTTTCTCTCTGTAGCTTTGAACCCTTATCCTAGAACTCGCTCTGTAGACCAGACTGGCCTCAAACTCACAGAGATCCACCTGCCTCTGCCTCCCGAGTGCTGGGATTAAAGGTGTGCACCACCACCACCGGGCTTAAAATGACAACAGTTTGGACCAGACACACTGGGAGCAACTCCCTAAAAGAGCGTGAGGAGTATGAACAGTCTTACAGCGTTTCTTCATTCTCTCCTCCTTTTTATCCTGCTGTGTCTCAGTGTGAACACCAGTGATGGGTAACACCCATTTGGTGAGGTGCTGCTGATTTTGTCTGCCTATTTATTAATGTTTATTTTAGATATTTGTTTCTTACTCTCTTTTCTTCATTTAAAAATGGAAATTTCTTCTCTATTTAGCCTGTACACATGAGGCAATTAATTAATCCTTACCTTAAAAAAGGGCAATGCACATCTGTTTTGATTCTCCACACGATGTCCTGTTAGTAGACCAGGGTTTTGTTTGCGTGTTGGTTTTGGTTGAGACAGTCCCATGCAACCCAGTCCTCTTGAGCTCCTTGTGCAGCCAAGGATGAGCTTGAGCCTCTGGTCCTCTTTGCCTGTTTCCGAAGGGCTGGGATCCGGGTCTGTGCCGTCACGCCTGGGTTTGTGTGGCGTGGTATGCAGCTTTAATAACTGACAGGAGTTCCTCGGGGTGGTGGGGTTCAGTGCATTGTCCCTGCCTACTTCACACAAGGGTCTAGTTGACCCCAGCACCACAGAAGTCAGTGAGCAATCAGGTGCCCTCGGCAGGTAAAATCATAAGGGGACAGACGCTAGGCCCACCTGAGCTAGACCAGTTACATATTTTCAACGAAACAGTCTAAGTTAAAACCATTTTTTTTTTTTTTTACTTTGAGGCAGCTCTGAATCTATTAGGAATGCCAGCTAAGCCTGGTGCCCATACTCAGGATTTAGGATTCCTAAGAGAAAAAATTTCTTAAGTATGGTGACTTACATAGTTATTTACTCAATTTTTGGTTTTTGGTTTTGGCTTTGGTTTTTTCATTTTGTTTTGTTTTTTTGTTTTGTTGTTGTTGTTTGGATTTTGGTTTTTGGTTGTTCAAGACAGGGTTTCTCTGTGGCTTTGGAGGCTGTCCTGGAACTTGCTCTGTAGACCAGGCTGGCCTCGAACTCAGAGATCCGCCTGCTTCTGCCTCCCGAGTTCAGGGATTAAGGGTGTGCACCACCACCTTTTAAATGGGCATTCGTTTCACTATTAAACAGAAGTTAATGTGTTCTCTGTGGTTTAGTTTTCCTTACAGACAGATGTGACGAGAAGGCAGCTGGAGTATGAAGCCAGGCAGATCAGGGCTGCGATGGAGGAGCAGCTCGGCACCTGCCAGGACATGGAGAAACGGGCACAGGTGAACGGCTATTCCCACACGGCACACATGACAGTCTGACCGTGTTCCCAAACTCCACCGTTACAGTGTCTGTGCAAGGCCATCAGCACCATCACGGAGAAGCTTCACAGCCTGTCTGGTGTCGGCACTGTGGGGATGATAACCAGCATTGACATAACTGCCTCTGCCGTATGTCATTTGGGTATTCCTCGTTCTGCATAGAACCCCAGGGAGATGCCGATTTCCTTTCAGCCAATAACCACCTTCAGCTGAGTTTATGTGGTAGCATTCAGAAGTTTTTCAAAACAACAAATACAGAAGCCGCAGCAGTCTGTGTGAGAAACTGAGGGAGGACAGCATGAGGGACAGGGCTGAGAATAAACACACTGAGGTCACAGAACGTGTACTGATGACTCACTGTCGGGCGCCTCTGTGAGCGCTGACTCACTGTCCAGAGCCTCTGTGAGCGCTGACTCACTGTCCAGAGCCTCTGTGAGCACAGTGTGTGGCTGCCTAGTGTTCTAGCCCTGTAGGGGCCTTGGCTGATGCCCTGTCTGCTCCAAAGTGAGCATGGGGGATTCCTTATTTGTGCTTTTCTAAAAAACTTTAAAGACACATCGAGGAACATTCAAAGATTATATTTAGATAGCAACTAATAGGGCAAATTAATATTGGTATTTTGTATAGTGGTATAAATACATGTGTTCTGTAAAGTTGATTTTGTCTTTTTTGAAGTGTTTTTCATATAATATATTTTGGTCATATTTTTCCCCCTCTTTCAACTCCTCCAAGATCCACTTCTTGCTCTCCTCCTCTTAAAACGGAAATAGACCTGAAAAGAGGTAACAACGCCATGGAGCTCATTTCCTGTTGTCCAACCAGTTATCCCTGAGCTGTGGCCTGCCGTGGGATGTGACTGGTGTGCCCAGTGTTCCAACCTCTCCCAGCGGCTACAGTTGCAAATAACTTCGTGGCTAAGGGTGGGATTTATGTTAGAATATCGTTATATGTGAGGTAATATTTAACACCTGTAGCCTGACACATTTTCTGATTGATTAGTTTTGCAACTAGTTGGGAAGATAACTAAAGTTTATGTGCACATACGTGTGTGTGTGTGTATTTGTGTATTTGTGTATCTGTTAGTTATCAGTATACAATTAGTACCCACATTGCATTCAGATAGATTAGTGACTTCAATGTCAAAAGTAAAACTTTAAATTTTTTGGTTGAAAATACACATGAACATATCTCTGACACTGCATAGAAAAGAATTTCTTAAACAAAATGCTAGGCTAATGGATTTTACTGATTCAGATTAAGAATTTGTCTTCATCAGGAACCATCGGGATAATGACAAATATGTTCCAAGCTAGGAAAAGATAGTCACTGTTAGAACTAAGAATTAAAACCAAGAACCTATAACCAGGTTCCAAAGATATATTCTGTTTACATTTATATTTCAATTTGAGATTTTCATGCAATTATTTTTTTAAATGTGAAGCAGACTTGTTTCCATGAAAAAAAAAAACTATGAGAACTATTCATTGGCTTTATATAAATTTTCATTTTTAGGCTATAGCTATGAGTTACATTTTTTTTTTCTGTTTCTGTTTTTAGAGATCCTTGAGGACACCATAGCATAACAGACATAAACATTCTTATTATACACAGATGTAAATAGATACATCCCAAGGTTTCTGATCTGTATCCCAAAGAGAGATTAGTGTGACTTCTTTTTGGCCATTCTGTTAAGACGTGTGCATCGTCTCTGCTTCACTCTGGATGCCGCATGTTTCCTTAACATGTCAGGAAATGTAATGCACACAGCAGACGTTTTCTCCTTGGGAATAAGCATGTGAATAAGTTTTGAAGTTACAAACAAGATGAGAAGGTGCTAATGGAAAGGCTGACCTTCAAGTGACAGCAGTCTAAGATGACATCTCGGATGTACATAGTTTTAAAGTAGAATGTGTACTGAATGCCCAGAAGCACTCCTTTGTAAGAGTTGCAACAGAAAATGACAGTGGAGTTAATAGTTCCCCAAGAGCTCATCAGGGCTAGCAGTGCAGGATTCATAGAGAATCACTTATTCTGCAAGAGCTTCCACTCTTAATGACTTCTAAAAAGGATGTGGATACAGCCCCCTCCTGAGCCTGCCTGGCTCCGTCTAAGTGACCGCAGGCACACAACACTAACTCTTTGTCTGTTCACAATGAGTTGTACCATATCATGGGAATAAGAAAACAGGTTATGGAAATGTTTGTAACATATCTGAGAAAATCACTGTGCAGTGTACTGTACTGCTCAGTGAGTGCCTGCACATGAGGTAAAAACAAGACAGCAGACACCAGAACAGCCAGGCCTTGTGGCACACTGAGAACCCAGCACTCAGAAGGCTGGAGCAGGAAGGTCGAGCCCTGTGTCAAAAAGGGACTCAGATGTGAGTAGCTCCACCTTAAAAGAAATTTGTTGATTAATAACTGTGAAAAATGCTAGCACGTAAGTCTTAATGTAAAAGAGCTCAAATTAATAGAAGAAAATGTAAGACATTTGAGACCTTAAGAATGAAAATTCTCTGGGTGGTGATGCCTCACACCTTTAATCCCAGCACTGGGAAGGCAGAGGCAGATGAATTCCTGAGTTCAAGGCAGCCTGGTGTACAGAGGGAGTTCCAGGCAATACAGAGAAACCCTGTCTCGAAAAACAAAATAATGGAAAATTAAAAGCAATAGAAGTTATTTTCATAAAATTCTGTCCTATAGGAATAGAAAGGGAAAATAGTTTCAACAATATATAAAGAAAACCAGTTAATATCCCTTAATATGAGGATTAATTCTTGAAGACAGCCCTTGTTTTTAAATGGACAGAGGGCTGGCCAACAGTTTGTTTAAAGGATGGAAAAGTCCAGTACAACATGTAGAAATAACTGGTAAATAATTCAGGGTAATTCAAAACCTATTTCTGCCCCTGCCTTTGTGAAATCATCTTTGATATCAGTTTGGTTATCTACTTACACTTTTCCAGTGACATCTGGCCCCATAGAATGTTAGCCAGGGCTGCAAAGATGCCCTTTGGGTTATAATAGAGCCTGCTTCTAGCCTGGTGTGGTGCTCACGCCTTTAATCCCAGCACTGAGGAGGCAGAGGCAGGCGGATCTCTTGAGTTCCTGGCCAGCCAGGATTTCATAGTAAGATCATCTTAAAAACAAAGTGGAATGCAGAAAGCGCCACAGATAACATATAAGCAGGCGTGCTGGTGTTCAGTGGCTTCTTCACAGTGTGAATGAGAAACTACCGTCGTGTGGTCCTTGCATTGCAGGTAACAGCAGTGTTCACTTGGGAAGCAGAAGTCAAAGGAACACATTCAGGACCCCCAGCCACACAGTGCGCTCTAGGCTAAGTGGGCTAGATAAGGAGCTGTAGCTGCAGTAGGCACTTTACGCAAGTCCTAAAAGTACTGATTTACAACAGGAGTAAATTAAATAAACCCTGATGTAAGATAAATCAGATTTTCCTCTGTACAGCTATGCTGTGTTTTATGGGTCTTAGTTAGGGTTATGATTTCTGTGATGGAACACCATGACCAGAAGCAGCTTGGGGGAGAAAAGGGTTTATTTGTGTACACATCCCAAGTCATGGTCCTTTGAGGGAAGCCAAGGCAGGAGCTGGTGCAGAGGCCATGGAGGAGTGTTTCCTGGCTTGATTCCCCTGGCTTGCCCAGCCTGTTTTCTTACAAAACTCAGGCCCACTGCCCAAGGGTAGTAGTGCCACCACAGTGGGCTGGGCCTCCCGCAGCAGTCAATAATTAAGAAAATTCCCAACAGCACATGCTAAGGAGGCGCTTTCTCAGTTGAGGTCCCCTCTTCTCAGACGACTCTAGTGTCAGGTTTACCTAAGACTAGCCAGCCAGATACAGGTTCAAAATGGGTGTAGTAGATTAGGTTAAACAACAGTGGCATGGGGGCTCAAAGCTAGCACTGAGCAGTCTAAAGCAGCATGGTGGTGAGTTCAAGGTCAGCCTGGGCTACAGAGGAAAAGACCCTGTCTCCAAAAAAATAAATAAAAAATTAAGATTAAATTCAGGTGTAATTTTTCTATTCCTGAAATGTTTTTAAGGGTAACTTTGGGAGTGACCGAACCCAGGACACCACAGTCGTTTAAGTTGAGCCTTGTCATAGTACCTGTGTCACACAGTTTGGTAGATAATGTGTTCCCTAGTTTTACTGAACATACTTAGAGATGTATCACACAAAATTCAATAGATGTAAAACCCAAACTAAGCCGGGTGTTGGTAACGCACACCTTTAACCCCAGCACTCGGGAGGCAGAGGCAGGCGGATCTCTGTGAGTTCGAGGCCGGGCTGGTCTACAGAGCAAGTTCTGGGACAGCCTCCAAAACAATACAGAGAAACCCTGTCTCGAAAAACCAAAAACCCAAACTGACCCCAGTGGTCATTGATGTGTGAATATGTTACAAGTGTGACTGTGTACATAAAAATGTTTGGTATAGCTCTAAGCTGATAGGTGGTAGCTGTAATTATTTACGATAATGTTTTTCATGAAGATACGAGTTCTGGAGAGATGGACTTTTAGTTAAGGGTATAAGAGGGCCCAAGCTCAGTTTCCGGCACCCACGTCATGTGGCTCACAACCCCCTTTAACTCCAGTTCCGGGGGTCCTGATGTATGTGCACATACCCACACACATGCGCATACTTAGAATAACAGAGGCAAACTCCCTTCATGACCGTGCCCGCTGCAGTCTCCGCAGCTTGCCGGATCCGTTTTCTTTGTGCTCTCACTTAAAGTGAAGTCTTAGGGCTGGGGAAATGACTCTAAGGCTAAAGGAGCTTGCTGCTCTTCCAGAGAACCCAGGTTTGATTCCCAGCACCCGTGTCACACAGCTCCACAGGTACCCACACATATGTGCACACGGACACATAAAAAATTAACATCTGATTTCTTCTCTTTATTTTAGCGAAGAATAGCCAGAATTCAGCAGATAGAAAAGGACATACTTCGTGTACGACAGCTTTTACAGTCCCAAGCAGCTGAAGCAGAGGTTAGTAAACTGCCCTTTTATGTATGTGCCGGTGTATATCCTCTTTCCAGAAAAGAAAATGCGCATAATTAAATGTGACACGATTGAGATATGGACCTTCTTAGAGAGACTTTTTTATATATGCGTTGGTGTTTTGGCGGTATGAATATCTATGTGTAGATGCCAGATACCCCTGAACTGGAGTTACAGACAGTTGTGAGCTGCCATGTGGGTGCTGGGAATTGAACCTAGGTTCTCTGGAAGAGCAGCCAACACTCTTAACTGCTGAGCCATCTCTCTATCTCTGACACATTTTATGCCTTTCAACACTTAAAATTTAGTCACTTTAGTGTCAGCTGTCAATTCATATAATGAAATTACCGACTTGGGCCATCATTACCCTGTAAGTGGTTTTTTTTTTAATGTGTAATTAGTAGTAAAAAAAAAATTGCTCAAGCATCCTTACTGGTGGTTATGCCACAATCCTTAATGAAATGACAGTAAAAGCACAACTAGCAGGGGAAGTGACAGGAATAAACGGAAGCTCTGGAAGAGTCCCCCAGACTTCACTATTGCAGAAGTCACAGAGAATAAGAAAGCTGTGACACGCCCGGTGTGCGTTATGGAGTCCTAAAGGGGCCCAAGACTGGCTGCTCAGGCCCCTGTGAGTGTAAGTATTAAAGGGGGCTGAAGTCGGGTTAGCTGGAGGTCTGTTTAGAAGCAGGTCGGGGTGGAGCGATGCTCAGCAGTTAGAGCTCGCTGCTCTTGCAGAAGAACCAGGTCGGGTTCCCAGCACCTGCGTGGTAGGTCACGACCGTCTGTAACTCCAGTCCTGGGGCCTGATGCTCTCTCCTGGCCTCCATTGGTAGCAGGCTAGCCCATGAGGCACATACATCCTTTTGTTGTTGTTTGCTCTTGGTCTTGTTTTTTTTTGTTTGTTTGTATTTTGTTTTTTTGAGGCAAGGTTTCTTTATGTATCCCTGGTCATCCTGGAACTCACTCTGTAGACCAGACTGGCCTCAAACTCAAGAGATTCACCTCCCTCTGCCTTCTGAGTGCTGGGATTAAAGGCGTGAGCCACCTCCAACCTACGGTGCTCATACGTACATGAAGGCAAAACACCCATACAGCTAAATAAAGTTTAAAGAAGCACGTGAAACCCCCAAACTGTCCCACATCTCAACACAACTGCTTGCTGTTCCCTTTTTCAATCCTAACAGAAAATAAGTTGGGCCCCGCCCCCACTCCCCCAAGGTTAAGAATCTTTGAATAGATTATAGTAAACCTAGTATAATTAAATCTAGAAATACTGTATAAAAAGCTGGATCAGTTGAAAATTTACTCAGTGGTGAAGTCCTTGCTGTCCTCCAGTCTCATCTTCTCTGGGCAGACTTCTGGAAGCAACATAAACTTCTCTTAAGAAGCATGGGGGGGGGGGTTGGCTGGAGAGATGGCTCAGCAGTTAAGAGCACTGACTGCTCTTCCAGAGGTCCTGAGTTCAATTCCTGGCAACTACATGGTGGCTCACAACCATCTTGAAGGCAGGCAGAAGACTGTATAAACAATAAATAAATAAAATATTTTTAAAAAAAGAAGCATAAGTAGCCCATTCTGTGACCACTGTAGCTGGCAAACCTCCTTTAACTTCTTTGTAGCTAGCCTGCTCTTCAGTCTGCAGAGAGAAACCCTGTCACTAAAAACCAAAGAAAAAAATCAGGCCTTTCCAGGCGTCCAGAATGCTCAGAACTCACTAGAAGCTCTATACTTAGGGGTCTACTTTTACTGTAAGGGGCCATGACAGAAGTCAAATGGAGGACACACGCGGAGCTGAGAGCATCTGTGTGAGCCCCTGGGATCGCGCTTGCAGCCCGCACGTCTAGCCACGGTGCAAACTTATTTGGGGTTGCAGACCCAGGGGTTTTGATTTGTATTTGAGGATGTAAAATGGTGCACCCAAAATACTGGCAGCTCCTCAAAACACTAAGTGTGAAATTGCCATATAGCCTAGCAGTCCCACTCCCAGGAGTCTGAAAGAAGTGAGGCCACACTAGCTGCACAGTGATTTCTAAGTGGGGTATTCTAACAACTGTATTCATTGTAGCCCTATAGGAGAGACAATAAAAATGTGATATTGTTACGCGCTGCACTTAAAATTGGTACTATAAGTATAACATAGATGGCTTTTGAAAACGTAAGTAAAATAAACCACGTATGTCCATTCATAAAATTCTCAGGAGACTGGGGATGGCTTAGTGAATAAAGCCCTTGCTGTGCAGTTGTGAGGACCAGGGTCAGGCAGCCGGAGCCCACAGAAAGGCCACAGGTGTATGGGTTCATCAGAGCAGGGGTCAGTGAGACCCTGCCTTGGAATGTAGAATAGGGGTGACCTCACAGAAGACAGCCAGGGTCAGCTTTGAGCCTCCCCAGTGCATGCACACACATTGTTTAATTAAATTAAATGCCCAGAAAAGAAAATGTGTAAAGATATAAAGATGCAGCTTAGTTAGGCAAGGTATCGCAGGCCGGTGTAATCCCAGCACCTGGGGGGCAGAGGCAGGAGAACTGAGAGTTTCAAAGCCAGTCTAGGTGACACAGTGAGGCCCCGTCTCCCAAACAAAAACTCAAGAGAGCAGAGTAGATGAGTTGCTGCCTGGTGCTGCGTGGCGGTGTGGAGGAACTGTAACTAAGCGGGAGAGAACTTACCCAGCCCTCAGAAGGCAGAGGTGGGGTCAGGAGTTCAAGGCCGAGCCTCGGCTGCAAAGCAGGTTCAAGACGAGCCTAAGCTACATGAGCTCCTGCCTCAGAAACACAGCCTTTCTTGTCAGTCCTGTCACCTGGGGTAGAAAACTGTTTCCAGTTTACAGAGGTCGTAGGGATGTAGACACTTGTCTGCACTGCTGTCCACTAGATGTCATCAGAAGAAGAGTGACTGAGAACCGTGGTCCAACAGTGCAGGCGTGCTTCAGTCTGGGGTCAGTGAGGAACTGAAGTCACAGGCGGTCCTCTAGGCTTACTCTTTGTTTCTCTGTATCTTCTCCTCCTTACACAATCTACCTGACGCTTTAAGGCTTCAGACACCATCTCTGTGCTGTTCTTGTCCTGAGTGCCACACTCTTACCAAACCACTCAGGATTTGTCAAAGATTTTAAATCCAACATATCAAAAACATAATTAACAGTTGAGTGTGGTAGCACACACCTTTCATCTCAGAACTCAGGAGACAGGGTCTGGCAAATCTGAGTTTGGAGCCAGCCTGGTCTACATAGTGCGTTCCAGGCCAGCCAGGGCTACAGTGAGCTCGTGTCACAACAGAACAGCAGAAGCCCACCCATCCCTGTTACCGGCCTCTTCTTTTCGAGTATAGATTGTGTGAGCTGAGGATCATCAGACAGTGTCTCACACCCTGTAGCTGTTACTGGTTATTTTTACATTGCTGTAGCAAAATTAAAATCTCAGACACAACGCAGCTTCAGAGGGAGAGCAGGTTGGGAGGACAGCGTCCGTCCTGCTGGGCAGGGCTTGAAGCCGCTGGTCTGACTGCCAGCAGTCAGGGAAAGGACGGGGCTGCTGGTGCTCTGCTTTCTCCTTTCTCCTCTTCCCATTCAGTCGAGAACCCAGCTCCTACGTGGCACTGTCACTCTCAGACGTTTCCTGTCTCCTGAGTGATTCCACCCTGGTCCTCGGATGTTCAGAGCCACCTCGTGACAGAGTGCATTTAGTCCAGCTCTAACCACTCCATGGTCTTCTCAGCTCTAACACTTCAGAAATCTACTCTCTTTGGAGACTTAGGGTACTTCTTTAACTGCACAAAGTAAAATAACAGCTGTGACGTTTTTTAAAAGGTGGCATTCAGTGGCATAGTAATACTGATTGATGGACTGGAAGAAGCTTATTGTGATGATGGAAACTCTAAAACTGTGTTACGGTGATGCGTGGTAGATGAACATTCCCATTCCAACACGCAGTACTGGGAGGATAGCAAGGAAGACGAGGCCAAAATGCTGGGAAACCCAGCACAGCAGCTTCCCGCCGCTGCCCCTCTAGTTCTTGCCGCCTCTGCTGGGTGTGTCTGTTAGACAGGACAACCCTCTTCAGAACACTCTATAGTCCTGCCGCCTCCAGAGTGCTGAGCAGGGTAGGCTTCACCTTCACAGCCTCATGAAGTCTCCCGGGGCCTCCTTGCAGGGACTCTGCCCTGGCCACGCGTTCCCAGCAGCTTCCTGGACTCTCTGTGCACGTTTTCATGAGCTGTGCATCTTGACATTGGAGCCTGCAAAACCGCAGTCCTGTCCAGTTGAACTGCCAGTGTGAGGGCAGTCATGTCCGTGGTGGCCGTGGCAGCAGAACCTGGGAAATATTTCCATGGTAGTCTTCAAGTAAGGTGGCATTCTCATTTCAGTTTCTCCCCTTTCTTGTGGGTTTGTGCTTGTACAGGCGGGAGTCTTCAGTGGGTGAAGTCTTGCCTGCAAGGCGCCTTTCCTACAGAGAGAGTGAATTTCATAATTGTGCCAGTCTCTACCATTTTGGATGCTTGCCTGCTTCTTCATTTGGCAGATTCTGTATTTTCCATCGATGACTGTAAATCTAAGAGCAGTGTGTGAAACCATGCCCCAGCCTGTATGTTACGCTGTCTTCAAATTTCCCCTACCAGACAAGTCAGTCTGTTACATTTGAATGAAGCCTCACTCTGTTTTTCAGGATATGGCCAAAAGCAGACTTACTTTTTTTTTTGGAGGGGGGGAGGCGGCAGATGTAACACAGCTGGCCTCCAGCCCAGGGCCTGCAGAGTCTGTGCCCTCTGTGAAACCGAGAGCACAGTTGTCCGCCTTTGTCAGCACTGTCACAGAATGTCCCTTTACGCTCTGCCTAGCAGTGGTTCTCACCCTGTGGGCCACAGCACCTTTGGGGCCAAGCAACCCTTTCACAGGGGTCACCTAAGGCATCAGAAAAGCACATTGCAATTCGTAACAGTAGAAAAGTTACAGAAAATACTTTTATGGTTGGGGTCACGACACCATGAGGAACTGTATTATAGGGTTGCTGCATTGGGAGAGTTGAGAACCACTGGTTTATCGTGGTTTATCTAGGGTTTCTGTGGTCCACAGACCAGTTTCAGAGCCTAGCCACCATGGGCTCAGGGCTGCCACAGCAGCAGCCCCGCTCCTGCCACTTTCTGTGTAAGTTACTCCTCTGGTGGCTGTGAAAAATTGTGTCACAGAGTTAAAGAAGGGGCTCATTTGGGCTCACAGTCTGAGTGGCAGCAGCCCGTGGTGCTGGGAGGACATGGGGGCAGGATTCTGGGGTGGATAATCACACTACCCCTGCAGTCACAAAACAAGTGAGTGCTAGTGTCTGGCCACTTTCTCCTTCCCTTTGTATTCAGGGCTGGGACCCCAGGGGATGATGATGCCTGCTTTCAGGGTGGTCTTTCTTCTTGTTAAAGGCTGGCCTGGAACTCACAGAGATCCCCCTGCGTCTGCCTCCCGAGCTCTGGGATTAGAGGTGTGCACCACCAACGCCCAGCTTAAATTATCTCATGTGCATGAGTGTGTTTGCCTGCTTGTGTGTCTGTGCTCCACGTGTGTGCCTGGTGTCAGTGGAAGTCAGAAGAGGACACCAGATGCCTAGGACTGGACTTAGAGACAATTCTAAGCCACCATGTGATGCTGGAACTCTGGCTTGGGTCCTCCGGAAGCCAGGATTCTCACCCACTTTAATTCTGCTCACCAGTGACTCGTGGTACTTGAGCAATACTGTAAGCTTTTGATACACGTGATCCTGGTTTACCTAGAATGTGGCTTCTCCTGCCATCAGTTCTTCAGTCCAGTGACACGCTCTGAAAAGCCCTTGTATGCCATCCTTCATACCACTCACAGCTTTCCTTTGTAGCACTTGTCACAGTTTTGGTGTTGTTGTTGCTGTCATTATTTGACAGTGTGTCCAACTAGACCAGGCTTAGAAAGCAGACTGAGTCGTGGCTGGTTTAGTGGCACTGTGCTCCCTGGTGTCTAGGGTAAGCGGACAGCAGTGTCTTTCTGCAAACACACTGGCGTCTTCACGTGCACGGCTGCCATGTGCTTGTGGTCACCCTGGGTTTTGACTCGTCTTGTCATGGGCTGGCTGTGTGTCCACTCTGGTGGGTTTGGGTCTTCTGCTTCTGAGTGACTAAGTCACTTCTCTTCTGCTCAGCCACGGCTGTTACTAGTTTATGGTGAAAACGGTACATGTAAAGTTGTTTTTAAGTCATATTTTTAAATGGCCTAGGAAGGCTTAGAGTTAAAATTCCAGGGAGAGCATTTTAAAATATCATGATCTCTAAATCATACTCTTTATATTACAGTAGCATTTTCCTAAAGCAAGCAAATAAGAGTTTCTATAAAAGATGGTAGGAGATTATTTTATTTCTTGTATTCTGTGATGCTGTTTTTACACAAATGACTACTTTATTTTGAAATGACTACATTTATTGGGTATAATATGTCGCATTTATTTCATGCAACAGATGGTAGCTACATTAGCAGAGTTTCCTGTTTTATTTATTGTTTCAAAGAGCTGGTAATTTGGTTTCAGATGACATTAGTAGGAGATGTACACATATTCTCTGTAAAAGTAGCCTACACGGGTGCTATTTGTAAACTTAGGTGTTTGTTTAACTGCTGTATTTGCAGCTCCATTAAATGCCATAGTCATGTGTCCTTGCAGAAAGGGACAACTATTTGCTCTAGTTGGATTGTATTCCTGATGTCGAGAGGAGCACATCTGGTGGAGGATGGTGTTTCTGGAGGGGCCTCAGAAAATCCTTTGTCTTGTGCAGCTCAAGTGCTCAGGGGAGCACTCCTCTTCCCTCGATCGCAAGCCACGCTGGAGGTTGGAAGTGTGGCGTGCACTTCTGTGCCTCTGTCAACCTGTATAATTGACTCGTTAAGAGTCTGGAAGTAAAAAATAAGCTGGGAGCTATAAAGGGACACACCACTCGTGTACATAATGATGCTAACTCCATGTTAACAGAGGTCATCTCAGAGCAAGCATGAAGCTGCTTCCCATGAAGCTGAACGGCAGCATGAAGGACAAGGAGGGGCAGAGAGCAGCATGTCACCTTCTGGCGGTGGCCAGGTACGAGCCCTTCTGACTTATTTCAGATTGAGTCGGTGTTAAGAGAGGAGTGTGGAGGGGCTGACCCAGTCCTGCCCGTGTCCTTAGACTTGTGTCTAAGTACTATCGGTTTCCTTACCACACTTCATACACTCTCTGCGTTTGCTGGGCTACTCAACACTCCAGATCATGTTTCTGTGTTGGTCTCTGTGCCTGCTGTGCATAGTTTTGGAGAGCGGTTGGTTCCTGTGGTTGACCCTGTTGTTGCTGTGTCGGCATAGCTCTGCTTTCCTCTAACGCTCAGTACAAACACATGCTTCTGGGCTTGTAATGATCACAAAGGCTCCTAGAGGTTTTTTGGTTTTTGGTTTTTTGAGACAGAGTTTCTCTGTATTGTTTTGGAGGCTGTCCTGGAACTCGCTCTGTAGACCAGGCTGGCCTCAAACTCAAGAGATCCACCTGCCTCTGCCTCCGAGTGCCGGGATTAAAAGCGTGCGTCACCGTCGCCCAGTGCTCTTAGAGTTTTTACTTTCTGATATACTTCAAGATGACACAAATCTAGAAATAAATCTTAACTGAAAATGGTAATTCTGATGCTTATAAACAGTAAGCTATATACTTTATCATGTTTAACTGTTACATGTTATTTTTTACCATATATACAAATTGCCACCAATTTTCAATTAGTGGTTTATTGAAATAATATGACAGCTTTTCATTGGTGTATCCTATATTTCTCAAATTTCCTCCAACAGATATTTTTATGTTGTAAATGAATGATATTTAAAAAATAGAATTTCACTAAATTGACTTTTAAGATAATTTTCCTACTATCAACAAAAAAGATTAGTCTTTCTAGGTTACTTTTGATAGTGTTGTGTTTATACCTTTCTATTAATTCATTAATGTATAAAGCTTATAACATTTCCTGTTTAAAAACACTTCCTTTTACTGAGATAAAGCAGATACTTCATTCATCATCACTAGTTATCACTATACAGAAAAATTGTTTAATGGTGATTAAGATGAAATAATGAGTTATATAGAAGGTTGAGCTCTGTTTTTGAGAACTATGTTTTCCTACAGTGTAAAAGGAAGAAGAGCTTTATTTCATTTGACAATTGGTTGTTCAGGCTTCAAATCATATTCTAATTACCGTGTACTTCAAAAGTCTTACTCATCTGGTAGAAGCCGTCATATACTAGTGAGATCTCCGTGATACTACCTGAAACCCAACTCTAAATAGATTATACTGAATGTCGGAAGTGGAGACTGTTGTAAATACAAAATGATAGGAAGAGGTTTTCATGATGAAGTGGGTGAGAAAACCACTAAAGAAAGATCAGTGTGTTTCAGAAGAATGTCAGTACTTCCGTGTCTGAGGAAATCGAAACTAGAGCGTTAGACAACGGAAGTCATAGCCCAGGCCTGGAGAGATGGCTCAGCAGTTAACTAACAGCACTGCCAGTCTCCCAGGGGACCCAGCGTCCTCTTCCGGTTTCCAAGGGCACCAGGCACTCAGGCAAAACACAAACATACATGTAGAGGAAACCCCCATGTGGTTGTTTTGTTTTTTACTCTTTGGGGCCTACCAATAAGCTCCCAAATAAAGACTTGTTCTTGCTGATGAATGCTCGGCCCTAGCGAGGCTTGTTTCTAGCCAGCTTTTCTAACTTAAACCACCCTGTTGCTCTTTCGCTATGTTTTGCCTCTGGGCTCTTGCCTTTCTCTAGTCTGTGTGCCTTTCTTTCCTTCTTACTTCATGGCCGGCTGCGTGCTGACCCTGGCATTCTCCTCCTCCTTTTCTCACTGCTCTCTCTGTTCCCGAGATTTCTCCTCCTCTCTCTGTTCATCCTCTGCCTGCCAGCCCTGCCCGTGTCTCCTGCTTGCCTATTGGCTGTTGTGTTAGGCAGGCAGAGTAACGTCGCTTTACAGAGTTAAACAAATGTAGTATAAATAAAAGAATGCAATCTATCTTTGTATCATTAAACAAATATTCAACAGCATAAACAAGTATAACACATCTTTTTGGTTTTTTTCGAGACAGGGTTTCTCTGTAATGTTTTGGAGGCTGTCCTGGAACTCACTCTGTAGACCAGGCTGGCCTGGAACTCACAGAGATCCGCCTGCCTCTGCCTCCCGAGTGCTTGGGATTAAAGGTGTGTGCTAGCAATGCCCGGTGACACATCTTAAACTAATATTCCACAACATAACCATACATGTAAAATTAATCATTTAATTAAAATTTTTGCAGGGGAAAAATTTTTTTCACTTTTACCTTTTTTAAATTAAGATATAATTATATTATTCCCTCCCCCCTTCAATTTCAGCCCTTCAGTTCCTCAGGTGTTGATCTGTCTGTGCTATCATGACCTATTTTTCTTTGTTATTACTACATATAATATATATATGTGCATTTGTAACACATACATGTAGAAACAGAACCTGCAGAGTCTGTTTGGTATTGCCTGAATGTCCGTGACTGCAGGGCTGACACGGTAGCGGATAACCAGTTAAGGGCCTCGCCCCAGAGAAGACTTACTCTTGCACTCTCAGCATTTGGAGTAGGCTGTAGTCCAGGCGCGCCCCCTCCCCACGAGCTGTCTCCTCCACGTGAGCCTGTCTCTTCCTGTTGTCCTTGTTCAGACCTTGTGTGGGAAGCCATATTGTGAATCATGACTGACGCTTCCCAGTCATTTCTAAGACACACAATGTCACAACAGATTTCCTTGTTCTCTGGCTTTTACAAGTTTTTGATCCCTCTTCAGAGGTGCTCCCTGTGCTTTAGGGACAAGAGTTGTGTTATAAATGTATTCCCTGGAGCTGGGCACCACACATTCAGTTTTCTGGGCATTTTGACTTTTCTGTAATGGTCTGCATCTCTCTCAGAGAGAGGAGCTGCTTTGATGAAGGATGAGAGGACCTGATCTGCAGGTGTGAGGAGGAGTCTAGAGTGCAATTAGGAAGTGTGCTGGTCCAGCAGATTACTGGTAATAGTCTCCTCTAAGATCCACAATCGCAGTGGGAGCTGGTAGGTTTCCAGTGCCAAGCATGATTTCAGTTCCCTCCTGTTTAGTAGGCCTTAAGTCCTGTTAGGTTATTGTTGGTTACCAAGCCCTGAGTGCCTCTGTGTAGCCCTGGCTGTCCTGAAACTCACTCTGTAGACCAGGCTGGCCTTGAAATCAGAGATTCCCTCCCTCTGCCTCCTGAGTGCTGGCATTAAAGGTGTGCACCATCACCTCCCAGCTTCCTTGCTGGCTTTTGTTATGGTTCATAGGCACCACAGCGAGGTAGGACTACTGGTCGATTTCCTCCCTTTTCAATTTGCATAGCATCTTCTATGAAAGCTAGTCCTCAGGGAGGAGCTTGACCTTTACAAAGTCAAGATCTGCTGGGCAATGGTGGGAAGAGATCTCTGTGAGTTTGAGGCCACACTGACTGGTCTACATAGTGAGTTCCAGCACAGCCAGAGCTAAAACCTTATCACCAAAAAAAAAAAAAAAAAAAAAAAAAGAATCCTATCTAATTCGTGTTTATGTACCACATCCCTGGTAAATAATTGAGTGGTTGTAAAGGAGACCCGATATCCTTGCTAGGAGGAGTATTTCTTTTTTTTTAAAGTAATTTTATTTATCAATAATTTCAGCAATCTGCCACTCCCAGATCTAAAACCAGAAACAGGCCCGTAAGAAGCAATTTGAGAAGCACTAGTAGGCAGAAAAGATAGATAGATAGATAGATAGATAGATAGATAGATAGATAGATAGATAGATAGATAGATAGATAGACAGACAGACAGACAGACAGAGAAACAGAGATAGAGCGAGCGAGAACATTCTCGTAGGCAAGAAAACACTCATACCTCACGTACAGACTTGTACACAGCCCTTGGGAAGTGGAGGCAAGAAGATCAAGGTCTTTCTCTGTTACATATTGAGCTGGTAGCTAGCCTGGGATGCAGGCAACTTTGGTGTTAAGAGAATTGGAGCCACAAACCCCAGCCAGGAGAGACAGAAATCATTGAGATGGGACCCTGTGGGGTGTGGTCCTGCGGGGTCTACCAGAGCCCCGTTAGAAACTCAAACTCTGCTTGATTTGTCACTTGCCATGCCATTTTTGTCCAGTGCTGTCTATCTTGGCCCCTGGCTGTTGAGGGATGGACCCCCGAGTCTCTGGAAAGCCTCCAGTGTTTCGGTGAGTCCAGTGAAGCCAGGAGTCAGCAAGGAGGTTTGGACTACATGTCGGGCGTGGCCCTGGGGGATTACGGACTCTGGATGGCAGAGTCAGCAGTGGTGCTTGCAGCTGGCTGAGGACTAGGAACTGATGGGAATGTGCCTGAAGCGCCCTCTGGTGGCCGGCAGCCGTAGGCTTTGAGGAAGCCGACTGCCGTAGCCCAGCAGAACGAGGGTGTGCCTCCTCCAAGGAACGCTAGGTGAACCAAGTCTCAACTTGTTGGTCCTTCAGGTTGAGTCTGGTGCCCAGAACCCTTGGGGCCTCAAGGTCTGGGTGTGGCTCCATGTTGAAGTGGTTTCCAGTTCCTATAACTGTTCCAACTGTACCCCTGGTCAAGGGGCCCCGGGCATGGGGGCAGGGGATGCGGAGCTGCTCCTATGTCATCTGTAGCTCACCTGGAAGAGTATTTCTTGATCTGTGTTTATGTCCTCAGGAAGTTAAGTGGTAGGAAAGGCTACAAGTAAATTACTCAGGCTAGTCCCTGCTTGTTTATATAGAACCTCTTCCTTAATGGTCAGCTGTCTGTTTGAAGGTCTTTGGTAGCACCTGTAGGTGATGATGAAGTTCAAGCTCACGTTGGGAGGATGCACCAGTGGGCGATTCCACACAGCTCAGAGGCAGAGCAACCGTGACCCACAGGGACCACATCCACTTTGACACCCGTTTTCTTTCTGAGGGATATTCCGTCATTTGTTCATAAATATTTTGCTGTGCATTTCCAAGCTAAGATTACTTTTCAGGTGCATATCTGATGTCATTATTATATCCCCAAAGAAAGAAATGGTTTCTTCATAGCATTGGATAGCCTATCATGATCCATTTGGGTTGTTAGGTCTGGTCTGGTTTGGTCTGGTTTAGTTTGGTTTTTCGAGACAGGGTTCTCTGTGTTAACAGCTCTGGCTGTCCTGGAACTCACTTTGTAGACCAGGCTGGTCTCAAGCTCACAGAGATCCACCTTCATGTGCTGGGAGCATAGGCATGCGCCGCCACCCCCCACACCCAGATGCTGTTGTTTCATAAATGTGTGTGTTATATTTTGTTTGACTGAGCCCAAATAAAGGCCATGAATTTGTTGGTTTATAGCTAAAACCTGTTCTAATCTCTTAGTCATCTGTAAATTTTCCATCCTGTCCTTTGTTCTTTTTAAAATATAATTCTGACTTTGTCAATCTGCCACCTAAAGTTCAATGACTATAACATCTTTTAGAGCCCCCTCCCCCAGTAATTATTTACTGCAACCTGTGTCCACATTAGATCCATCTTCATTGTTATTGAATGCAGTTTTCACAGACCACAGACGGTCGGTCATAACCTTGTTCTGTTTTCTTTTGGGATTTTATGCAGTCTTTAGCTGTGGTGCTACTGTGGCTATATTATACTATAGTTATTTATTTTTCCTCTTTCCTGATAGAATTTCAGTGAGCCCTTTCTAAATTGTGAGAGCTTAGGAGTTGCCTATGTTTGTAATCTAAATTGCACTGCCTTTAATGTGCTTATTTCTAGAGTTCAGCTACACGAGTGGATCATGAAACAGCCAGTGTTTTGAGTTCCAGCAGCACACACTCTGCTCCTCGAAGGCTGACCAGTCATCTAGGGACCAAGGTAACGGCAGATTGCAAACTGTTGCCAAGGCTAGGAATGCTTTGCTAAGATTGGGGTGAGGGTGATGTTTTTATACAAGGAAACAAGAGGAAATGAGAAATACAAAAACTCCCAATTAGGTGCCTGTTAATTGTTTTTTCGGTTCATTATCCATTCATCTTAAAGCAAACATCTTAAGCTCTAGGCAAACTGACTTCTTCAACCCCCTATGCCTTTCCACTCCAACCTGTGGAAGAGCAGACGGTGCTCTTAGCCACTGAGCCATCCGCCCAGCCCCGCTGTCCACCTCTGTGCCGTGCCTGTGGTGGCACACACTTTTTGCCCCACCACGAAAGGCTGTCACTGTCTCTCTGCAGCTCAGGACTCTGAGCTCTGCGTCTCCAGAAGACGTTGTCTTAGTTCCTAGAGTCCTCTCAGCCATTTGCCTCCTTTGTGTCTCCTATTACCGGTTGGCATGAAACACCTCTTAGAAAACAGACAGTTTTTCTCTGTCGTCAGCATCTCACAGTATCTGCAATGATAGTTGATGAGTATTCACTGAAATGAATGGGAAAATCATAGAAATTGGATGTTAGCCAGCGCAGCAAATATTTTAAGATTAGGGGAAGTATGTGAGAAGGAAATCACTTTAGTATTTACTAAGATGGAATGCTGAGCAGTCTGCCTTCAGTCAGAACTGAAGAATTGCATTGTTTTCATAGCATACTCTATACTCTGTTTAAATAGAATGGCAGTGCTTAGGAAACACTGGCGTAACTAACATTGGTTTAAGAAATGCGTTTTAGGGCGAGGGATATAAATCATTGGTAGAATGCTTGCCTGCCGTGCCCAAGACTCTGGACTCAGTTTATTAAGAAGAAGAAACAAATGTTAGAGACAAATTTGAGGAATCAGTGCTAACCCATGATAGTTTTTATGTGGAGCCTCTCTGAGGTGAGCCTCTACATTATTGCCAGTTCTCTCAAACACGTGTAATCTTATCCTGCTGGGGAAGAAATTGAGAAGGAAGCAGCTGCTTCGGGCCACTAGAGTCTGGAGCTGACCAGATTGGTTCAGCATCAAGACACTATTGACTCTTGGCTTATGGACATTAGCAGTCAGGGTGCATTTCTGTACATTTTGAATGCAGACTTATTTTATATAGTTTTCTATATCATATAAATCCCTCCATTTTGCAGCTCAGAAAACTGATGTTCAAGAGAAGTCAAATAAATTAACTAGTACCACATAGCTTGCATACAAGTGATGGAGCCAAACTTTGAACCCAGGTCTGAAGAAAACACATTATCCACAGCCCTGTCGCTGCCATCGTAGAACTAGCAAGCACTACTGGAAGGTGTTTTCACACATCCAGAGCAGCATTTGCAACCTCAGCAACATGAGCTACGTCACTCGTTGTTATACTATGGGATGCTGAGCAGCTCCCCGGCCTCTAACAACAAGATGCCCCTAAGGCTCACACACCACTGTTAGGACCAAAAGTGCGTCTTGGGATGCAGTCAGATGCATCCTTGTGGACCTCTGGCTTACACAGATGATGCCCTGTCTTTTATGGTCTATCCTCTGACTTTGATGCCCTGTCTTTTATGGTCTATCCTCTGACTTTGATGCCCTGTCTTTTATGGTCTATCCTCTGACTTTGATGCCCTGTCTTTTATGGTCTATCCTCTGACTTTGATGCCCTGTCTTTTATGGTCTATCCTCTGACTTTGATGCCCTGTCTTTTATGGTCTATCCTCTGACTTTGAAGCCCTGTCTTTTATGGTCTATCCTCTGACTTTGATGGGTAACAACCCATGCTAACTGGATGCTGTTTTTCTATTTCTAATTTGCCTCTAAGTTAATCCTTCCAACTTATTGTTAAAGCAGCTAAGCTTACCAGTTGCTTTTATAAAAGAAAATGATGACACATCTTGGCTTTGCTACTCTCTGTGTGATGATAGTATTTTTCTTTTTATGATAAAATAATTTTATATGATAACAGAGGTCATATAACTTTAAATGTTATAATTATAATCCTGATGAAATGTGATGATTGTAGAGATTTTGTATTTAGTAGATTGTAATTGTTGCAAAATGTTTTCTATTGCTTATAAGTAAAATGAAGTTTTAAATTACATGAAGAATTTAAACTAAATACATTCCAGAGAGAGAGAGAGAGAGAGAGAGAGAGAGAGAGAGAGAGTGAATATGAATGGGTGTTTGAGAGAAAGAAAAGATGAATTATTTTCGTTCATAGTAATCAGTTAGCTTTAGCTGATGCAGGCAAATAGCAATTTCAGTACTGTAGGAACCTACTTTTTCCCAACAGTCTGCAATATTATTATTATTTATTCACATAAACCAACTGTGAATGTTATTTTGAAATAGCACTCATCACTTCATCCAGAAAAGGATCTTTTTGTTTTGTTTTAATTTTTAATGAATTTAGTAAATAATCCCATTCATCACTTCATTTGATCTGACTTTGGGTATTAAAGTGATAATTTTGTTTCTGAACTCATTTGGCCCACAGGTGGAAATGGTGTATTCATTGTTGTCAATGCTTGGTACTCATGATAAGGACGATATGTCACGAACTTTGCTAGCTATGTCTAGCTCCCAAGACAGCTGTATATCCATGCGGCAGTCTGGATGTCTTCCTCTCCTCATCCAGCTTTTACATGGCAATGACAAAGACTCTGTGTTGTTGGGAAATTCCCGGGGCAGTAAGGAGGCTCGGGCCAGGGCCAGTGCAGCCCTCCACAACATCATTCACTCACAGCCTGATGACAAGAGAGGCAGGCGTGAAATCCGAGTCCTTCATCTTTTGGAACAGATACGCGCTTACTGTGAAACCTGTTGGGAGTGGCAGGAAGCCCATGAACAAGGCATGGACCAGGACAAAAATCCAAGTATGTTTGCTCTCTGTAGTGTGCATCACGGTGCATGTTTCAAAGCGTGTGTAAGTGACAGATTAGAAACTCTTTCTAGTTTGCTGTCTTTATGAATAGGAGGGATTTGTATTAGCTACCTAACCCTGCTAACACATTAAAGGCTTAAGTCTGCATTTCCCTAAACATTTTAACAGTGGAAAACGTTATGTGCACTACTGTGCAGTCTGTCAGAACAGAACAAGCAAATCAGATGTGAGGGGGATCTGGCTGGGCAGTGTTCACTCCTCCCTTACTGCTCCATTGCTTCCCCCGAACTGAGTACGCAGTGGAAGAGGGCAGCATTCTCCAGAGGATCGTCAGCAGGGGTGTGTGCGTAGCAGCAGTCCCTGCCAGACCCTCCAGGCAAGCTTTCAAGAAGAAATTTTAATCATAAGTACAGCCAGCTGCTTTGATGGCTCATCTATGTAATCTTGGTATTTGGGAGATGGAGACAAGAGAATCGGGAGTTTGAGGTCATCTTGAACTACACAGAGTTCAAAGTCAGCCTGTGTCATAGACCTAGTGCAAAGAACCACAGAAAGAAAAAATTACTCAGTAAAGCTAAAACCAATGTGAGCAGTTAGATTGCCTTTTGAAGTAATTTTACATAAGGTTCTTCAGCAACCAAGCCATAATCTTTTACATTTTCCTATCAGCAATCACTGGACACACTCTACCTGTTGTTTCTTGATCCTGCAGTAGCCTTTATGAAGTAGAAGAAAAGGAAAGGTGTTATCATCTCCATTTGTAGATGAAACTGAGACTTAAGCTAAAAACAACTGCATATGTCCTTGAGCCTATATAGCAGAATTCTTTTCTAAGCTTAATGTAAAGGTTATTTCAAATCTTAAAAACATGTAAGAAAAAGAGCAGGGATGATTTTTTTTTTAATCCACTTAGGGAACCTTGGAGTGAGAGCTAATAGACACTTTGTTTAGAGAACATTCCTTTCTTGATGGAGAGGTATATACAGTTATTTAGTAAGTCATATTATTGCTTCTGAGAAAAATACTTTGTGTCAGGTATTGACTTGAGACTTTGCATATAGTATTAAAGATGTAAGTGCATTTTCTTGGATACCCTTTTCTTTAAATTTTTACCATGTATCTGTCTGTACGGGGAACTGTGCTAGTTATCACATATGTGTGCGACCATATGCTTTTTTTAATCCATAACCATCATTGTTGTTTACACTGAAATTAGAAGCAAAATCCAGCAGTATTATACCAAACTATATTTATCCTTTCATGTAGTCATCATTTAAAATTACTACATATATGAGCTATAGCAAAATCTATGGGAAACCCAGTCTGGCAGGCTTATGGAGTCTGGCAAGAGGTGAACGTGCCACGGAACCAAGGAAAACCCTCGGCGCAGATGCTGTTCTGCAGCTGTGGTGTTTATTCCTCATTCAGCAAATGCCTGTTGACCTCCTGACCTTCTGTACAGTAGGGACACACTCATAACCCTGTATATGGTAGAAGTGTGACAGCGTCGCTTCTAAGACAGCAGAACGTTACGGCTTAGGTCATTTTATCTTTCAGTGCCAGCTCCTGTTGAACATCAGATCTGTCCTGCTGTGTGTGTTCTAATGAAACTCTCATTTGATGAGGAGCACAGACATGCTATGAATGAACTTGGTAAGATAAAAGGGTTCCTAATGCCATGAAGAGATGCTGCTGAATTTCTAAAACAAGGAAGGAAAGTCATGATTATAAATATAGATGGATAAGTTGAGATAATGTAAGGCTCCTAACTTTGATCAGCTGCTTCCATCCTTATAGGAAAAAAAAATGGAAAAAAAAAACCCACTGTACCCTGATCTCTGTGGGATAAAGGGTCCTGTACCCAGGTCTCCATGGGAGAATGGGACCTGAATCACAGAAAATTCCTCCCTCCTACAAACAACCACTTTCAATTTTTAAAATCTTAACTAAAGAATGGAAAAATTACCAAATGGACCATCCCTGTCCCTGTTGCCCAGGTAGATCTGACAAAGGGGACAGTTTGAATTATTTGTTAAAACATCATTGTTCTTAGCCAGGCACGGATGACGCACACCTTTAATTCCAGGACTTGGGAGGCAGAGGCAGGTGGATCTATGAGTTTAAGGACAGCCTGGTCTACAGAGTGAGTTCCAGGACAGCCAGGGCTACACAGAGAGACCCTGTGGGGGGTGGGGTGGGACAGGACAAATTGTTGTTCTTGCAATGTGTCAATCACTTCAGATGAACACCAGGAAGAAGAGTTATTGAGGTTTTGATTTATCTTAATGACTATTGGTATTTTACTGTATTTTAATCGTGGTTGAAACTAGCATATGTAGAAGGACATGTTCTAATTGAACTTAGAAACATTTCATTAATTTTGGAGAAATTATTCCTTAGGTACATACTATTACATCCCCTAAACCCTGTGGAACCATTGAGCACCCTTTTTTTTTTTATGTAATGGTTTTTCTTTAATTTCTTCATTTATTGTACACATGCCACACGCCACAACTGTCCCCTGGGTTTCTGTCTTGGAATAGGTGTGCCCATGCTTTTGTGCTGTTTATGGTACATTGCATTCCAGCCCCTGCGTTGTATTCTTGGCACCCTCATCATTGTTGCTCATCATTTACTGTAAAGTGGTAAAGTTATAGACTCTCAAATACAAACTCCTTCAGAGCCAACCCCTTGGAGGACTCTGCTCCCCAGCCATGCTTTTCTTCCACAGGCCTGCCTGGTCCTCTTTCCAGTGTCCTGTGAAACCTCATTTAATCTTAGTTCAGTCTCAGCATTTGTGAATTTATTTTCCTAAAACTAACAACGGGAAAACTCAGTTTTAAGATATTGAAAAGATTTTTCTATAAGTGTTCATATGTTCCAATGGACTGTAGACTAGGACTGACACATTAATTATCTGAATTTCAGAATAAAACTTAGACTCAGTATTTGTTCCTCTTCTTCTTCAGGTAGGAAGGCTACCCGGGGCATTTCATCACAGGAGCTAGGTCAGGGGCTTTCAGGTGAGGAGCAGGACGGGGCCTCGGGGGTGTGACTGGGGACATAGCCACAGGGTTACCTTCCTCTCACTCCTCGTCTTCAGATTTGCACTGGGGCAAAAGAAGAGTTAAGGTTTGTGAGTCACAGGGGGAGTGTAAGACAGCTCAGGGATCTGGACGTAAGGAGTAAAGAAGGTGTCAGTCCCAGTTAGGTGAGGAGAATTCTTAAGCCTAGTCACTGAGCACTGTCACTTGTGTGTAGGTGAGGATCTACCACTGTCAGGGTTTAAGTTTGCACCTGTTAGTACCAAACGTTTCAGATTGTACTATCAGTGATGTATATTTGTTAATTGCTGCACACTGGAGTTTTCAAATGATTAAGACATTCCCTGGCCTCTGGTGAAAGCGTAATTTACTTACATTAATATTTCACAAGATTTCTAGATCATAACAGTCAGCAGAGGTACTGGCCCAGGCCAGGTAGATTTTTCCAGCCCTGTAGCAAACAGACTCCCCAGAGTGAGACCCCAGGAATCCCATTAAATAACCAGCCTGAGTGATGCTTATGATTGTGAAACTGAAATATCAGTCTACGGAATATTGACGTGGACCCCTAATACTCATTTTAGAACAGGACATCTCATACTAATGATGGCTATCTAAGCCATATGATTAAAAGAATTCTATACTTTTGAAAAGTAAATATCTTGTTTTAGTTAGAGTCTAACATATGGGTTCTGTTAATATTATGTAAAGCAACTAAATCTTCCTTATTTGTAAGGTAATGAAACATCATATTAATAATAAGCTCATCTAGACCACTATTTTCTGACAGACCCAACAATACAGAGGATATACTCACCTTTGCATTGAAGCATACTGATTTCTCATAGGACAGTCAATTTTTATTCTGCCAACTATGAATTTGTATCATATTTCAGTGAATCCTTTTATAGTTTTAACCTGGGAATTATATTCTTTGCCTCAGAATTCTCTGATTTTTTTCTTTTTACTTGCCTGAAATTTATAAAGAGATCTCTTTTATCAAAATTCCAAGTTTTACTAATATTTTTCATCAGTCATAGTCTTTATAGAATTATTGGCATACAGTATATCTTGCTGTCGTCTTTCTTTAAAATAAATCCTAAAATTGATATTTTGGGATATAGGAGTTCTGTGACAGTTGAAGACCTTCTTAGCACCTTCTTTAGACCATTTTATCTTTGTTAGGCAGTAACCCAGCTCCTGCACTAGGCAAGAGTTTATGCAGAAACAAAGCATGTGTGTCTTGCCTTGGTCCTGAGACTCTGCATCACAGTGCTGTACGTCTTGAGCGTCTCATGGGTATCCTGAGCCAGTCTTCAGTTCTTCGGTGACACCCTAGTCAGCATCTCACATGAAAATATCAGTTATGTTTCTGGCTCCTTCTCCTTTACTCAGCTATACAAAGCACCGGCATCCATTGAAGCTCGGCCCTCTGCTGTCCTGTCTACTCCTAGGGCTCCACCTACTGGATCGGTCACTATTCAGCCTGTGTGTTTCTGATTCATATCTCCATCTGACTTTTCCCTCCTAAGTTTGTGTGTGCTGGGCAAACCACCACCAAACCCTTGGATATGTTTTCATACCACTTATCTGACGTCTTCCTTTATATGGTATTCTAGACATTTCTAGCTGAACTCTCACAAATGGAATTTGTTCCTCCATTCCCAAATCTGTCTCTTCCAGGGTTCCCTTTGGGAGTCTAATAACCCAGTTGCTCAAATCAAAATCTTAGGAAAATCATCCATGACTGCATTGGTATCTCCTACATTTAATAACTGAGCATTTTAATCCTATTTCTTGAGTATATCTCAAGCCAGGCATGGTGGAACACACCTGTAATCCCAGTGCTTGGGAACAGATGGGTGTTGATCTGTGAGTTCAAGGCTTGTCTGGTCTACATAGGGAGTTCCAAGTCTGTCGGGGATGCATAGTTTGTGTGCACGTGTCTGTGTCTGTGTATCTGTGTGTGCGCGTGCGTGTCTGTGTGTGTGTGTGTGCGCGCGCGTGCGTTTGTGTGCACGTGTCTGTGTCTGTGTGTATCTGTGTATGCGTGTCTGTGTGTGTGTGCGCGCGTGTGTGTATCTGTGTGTGCGCGTGCGTGTCTGCGTCTCTGTGCGTGCGTGTGTGTCTGTGTGTGCGCGCGCGTGTGTGTATCTGTGTGTGCGTGTCTGTGTGTGCGCGTGCGTGTCTGTGTCTCTGTGTGTGCTTGCGTGTGTGTCTGTGTGTGTGTGTGCGCGCGCGCGTGTGTGTATCTGTGTATGCGTGTGCGTGTCTGTCTGTGTGTGCGCGTGCGTGTCTGTGTCTCTGTGTGTGCGCGCGCGCGTACACATATGATTGCTGTTCCTCACCGTGAGGCAGGCACCACTGTCTGTGGGTCTGCACGCTGCACTCGCATGCTCCGTGCCCCCTGTGCCTCTAGCTGTCCTCTTCCTGACGTCCCCGCCTGCTTGCTTTTGTAGCTTCAGTTGATGGCCCCCTCCTTGTTGGGCCCTTACACAGACGTTTTCTCCTGCCTGGAGTAATTCTTTCTCTCCCTTGCCTACCCTTGTTAGATGCTCATCATCCATTAGATTTCACCTTAAACTGTGTTCCCAGACCCTTTGCCAGTGT
Source organism: Mesocricetus auratus (assembly GCF_017639785.1). Classification (NCBI taxonomy): domain Eukaryota; kingdom Metazoa; phylum Chordata; class Mammalia; order Rodentia; family Cricetidae; genus Mesocricetus; species Mesocricetus auratus. The sequence continues at coordinate 63,563,414 of NW_024429198.1, forward strand.
TCAGAGAACTGCCTGTCATCTCTTTTTGTCCTGCAGAACCTCCTCTAGTTAAGCTACCTTGTCTTACAGTTCTGAGCTCAACACAGATCTTCGTTTTGTAAGCTTGCAGATCCTTCTGCTCATCTTGTCGTGTTCTTCATAAGACGACAGACAGTGCACTGGGTCTTTCAGGTCAGCAGCCTGCTGAGACTTGCAAGCACGTCCTTTTTTTTAATGTCTGAGCAACTTCTCTTTGACAAAACAATATCCAGTCCTGTGGTGGTGATGTTGGTGATGATGAGTAGTCCTTTAGTAGTCGATGTGCTTTTTCTTTTATTCTCGTCCCCACCACTCTGTGTCACTCTTTTGTAAGCCCCTCCCTTCCTGTCTTCCCCTCTCCTCCCATTATGTTTTCTCCTCTGCTTCCACAGTTGTCACTGAGTGTTGTTAAGCATGCTTGCTAGTTACGTGTTAGGGAGAAGGAGAACCCTGAGTCCGGGTATGGTGGGTGTGTAGCAGTGTCAAAGGGAAGCAAGATTATGTTTTAAAGAAATTTTACAGAACTTTGTAGTTGGTTGAATAGATCATTCTTTTCATGAAAGAAGTTTTTGCTTCAAGCACGATTTCATTTAGAAGTTTCACTATTCCTAAGGATACTTATTTGACACATTTAAAAAGTATTAGGCCATAGTATATGACAATGGAAAGTAGTTTTAAGACCCTTATAATAGCAATACATTAATTTTTCTGTGTAGGTGTAGGAAGACCAGTGTTAACAAATAGCCTTTATTGTTGGCAAGGCATAGTGTATGTCAGTGAATAGAAAATAATGTTTATTTCATCCAGTAGAGCTAGAGGCTGGAGGGTGGAGACGCTGACAGAAAGTAGAATCGTCAGTTGTAAAGAACAAAGTTTTGTGGCTTTTAATTCTAAAGGCAAATTTAAATCATGTATTATCATTCTTTGAGATTTTTCCCCCCTGGTTTTTAAGTTACCAAATTATACCAGCTTATTTGATTCTAGATTATTTTATTTTTCCTTTTCCCCTTGTTAAATTAGGGGGACTGCAGGCCATTGCAGAATTGTTACAGGTGGACTGTGAGATGTATGGGCTTACTAATGACCACTACAGTATTACTTTAAGACGGTATGCTGGAATGGCTTTGACAAACTTGACCTTTGGAGATGTTGCCAACAAGGTATGTCTTTTGTAAGATTTATTTCTTAAGAGAGCTCAGTTAGGAGTTCATTTATTTTCATAAAAACAACTTTTTTTAACTAAAGAAACAAAGAGTTACTACTGATTTTTTTTTTTTTTTTGGTTTTTTGGTGTCTCCCACCCCACCCCAGTTGAACAGTGACTAATAAAAGTTCCTTTCTCACCACTGCACACCCCTGCTTAGTAGGTTGTCTTTGCTAAACAAAGCAAAAGTGCACCTGACGGTGGAATGCTGTCCTGAACTTACACAGTCGCACCAGCAGCATTGCTCCTCATTATGGAGATGCAGCAAAGCATGGACGCTCACTCTCCTTTAGGAAGTGCAGATCTCCAGCACCAAAGGGAACAATAATCAACAGTGTCCCGGGAGTGAGAGGAAAGCACTGTGACAAACAATACACGTACTCAGTCCCTCAGACAGACAGCTCTATCCTCTGCTTATCATTTCTCAGGGTTTTGTTTGGTTTCCCCCGGTTAAGTAAAGGAAATATCTAACCAGAAATAGGAGACATCCGTCTTTCAGCTAGGTGATCTTGTTCTGGGTGTTATACAGGTAAAATAACATCTATGATTGAAGTAAAAACCAGGTTTGAAATTCAATAGCAAGGCTGGGCAGTGGTGGCGCACGCCTTTAATCCCAGCACTTGGGAGGCAGAGGCAGATGGATCTCTGAATTCGAGGCCAGCCTGATCTACAGAGTGAGTTCCAGGACAGGCTCCAAAGCTACAGAGAAACCCTGTCTCAATTAAAGAGAAAAAAAAAAAAGACAACTCAGTAGCTAGGAAGGAAGCCGTGTCAGGCTGGCTCATTGATGGTCCTGTCGCACATCTACCCTTACAGGCGACGCTGTGTTCTATGAAAGGCTGTATGAGAGCACTCGTGGCCCAGTTAAAGTCTGAAAGTGAAGACTTACAACAGGTACTGCTTAATGTTTTCTTAGGTAGTAATGCTTAATGAACTGGGTTATATTAAGCTTTGGCTCAATATTTAGTTGTTTATGTTAAAGTATGGTTCTATTAATGCTAAAGTAATTATATTGAAGTAATTCCTTTTGGCACCCTAGTAACATGTGTGAGAGAAATTTACTTTAGGCAGAAAATTCCTATTTTTATTACTATAATCAATCATATTTATTGTACAAATCAGTGCGTTTCACGTATGACCTTTCAATACATGCAGAGACCATGCTTTGATCGTGTAGCTAGAGCATTCCTAATCCAAAATGTGAAAATATTTGTATGCTGTTGACATGACACCACATGTGGAAAATCTGTGCTGTGAGACTGTTCTGTGCGCTAAGTTATTAAAATACTATATAAAGTTACCTTTGGGTTATATATGTAAGATACATCTATACAGAACATAATCTCATACCCAGGGAATCTCACGCATATATATACAAATATTCAAGAAACCAATTTTAAAATCAAGACACTTATGATGCAAAGCATTTAGATAAGGTATATTTAACTTGTAATAGATTCCTACTCTTACCTCTAGCATTAGAAACAAAAAGATAACTACTATGAAGCATTATATGTAAGTTATTCTAAACTTGATTCTTTGCAGGTTATTGCAAGTGTTTTGAGGAATTTGTCTTGGCGAGCAGATGTAAATAGCAAAAAGACATTGCGAGAAGTTGGAAGTGTGAAAGCGTTGATGGAATGTGCTTTGGAAGTTAAAAAGGTAACCTTTTTTTTTTTTTGGTTTTTTTTTTTTCGAGACAGGGTTCCTCTGTGGCTTTGGAGGCTGTCCTACTCGCTTGGTAGTCCAGGCTGGTCTCGAACTTACAGATATCCGCCTGCCTCTGCCTCCCGAGTGCTGGGATTAAAGGCGTGCGCCACCAACGCCCGAAAAAGGTAACTTTTAAAATGCTCAGTACTATATATAATAGGCAATCTGCCTGCTTCTGCCTCCTGAGTGCTGGGAGACCCTGCCTGAAACAAGGGGGGAAGCAAGAAACCAGCGTCAGAGGCTGTCCTCATTAACCTGCACACAGTAGTGTGCACACACCTAACTCACACACACACTTGCACACTCATCATACGCATATGTGCAGGTTCTGTGTAAAGATATATTTGATACCGCTAAATAGGTGATGAGGACTGATTCTTCAAAAAGATAATAGCCACTAAATGCTAAAAAGATAGGAATAGCCACTCAAAACTGCTAAAAAAGGGTATAGACAATCATTTGTTATTAAAACTAAAGTGAGATGCTGTTACACATGCCATACTGGCTTGAAGTTAAAAAGTAAACCACATGTCAAGTTGTTGACCAACTGGAGGCATTCTATACTGTTGTGCGGAATGTGAAATTGTATAAGCACTCAGGAAAACGTTTGTACATGAGTTCTTGTTAAACATACACTTTCCACTCCATTCTTAGAATTTACCCACAGAACAAAAACTAATGTTCTCACACAGATTTAAACATGAATGTTCTTCGTAATTTTGTAATGACCAAAAGTCAGAAGCGACTGTAATGACTGTCATTAGGTAAACAGTTAGCAAACCGTAAAGTATATGTACAATGAAATTTTTACAGCTATAGAAAGAATGAACTAGTTAAGTAAGTGTTACATTCCTATAGCTCCAGCCTACCCAGCAGAGTATGTTGGGAGGATTACTCAAGCCCAAGAGTTTAAGACCATCTTAGGCAATATAATGGGGGTCTGACTTAAAAAGAAGAAATGGGTGTGTGTGGATGTGTGTGCATGTATCTGTGAGAGTGTGTTCGTGAGTTCACGCATGTGCAGACTACAGATACATGTAGGATGTCTCTCTCAATACTCTTCAGTTGGTCTTTGGTTTGTTTGGTTTTGAGCCCAGGTCTCATGTAGCACAGGCTAGAACTCAGTGTGCAGCCAGGGATGACCTAGGACTTCTGATCCTCGTGCCTCCCCCCTCCCAGGTGCTAGGTCACGGGCCTGCGGCCCACCCCTTGTTTGCTATTGTGTATGTCTGTGTATACATGTATGTCTGTGTTTCACATGCATGCCTGGTGCCCTCAGAGTCCAGAAAGAGGGTGTTGGGTCCTGTGGAGCAGCAGCTGAGTGCTCTCAACTGCTGAGTCCTCTCTCCAGCCCACACGTCCTCTCAGTGAACCTGGAGCTCATCTGTTACACTAGGCTGGCGAGACCTCTTCCAGACTTTGCTTTCCCAACGCACACTGCCACACCCAGCCTTAACTCAGGTACTCATGCTTGTGCGGCAAGCATCTTACCAGAGGAATCATCTCCCAGCCCAAAGAACAAAGTATTGAAAATAAATAACAAGATTATTTCAAAAGACTTCTCCAATTGACTTTTTGTTTGTATGCATGCATGTATATCTGCACATGTGTACATGCCTGTGTGGGCACATGTTGAGGTCAGGGAATCTCAGGGGTTGATTCTCTCTTTCCACCGTGGACTCCAGGGATTGAACTCGGGTCGTGGGGCCGATGTGGCAGGTGCTTCTTTGTTGGACCGTCCCGCCAGCCCCACCGGGTACCGTTTGAGTGGGCTCAACAACCGTCTGCAGCCTTGCAAGGTTTCTTTTGTTCCTGAAGTTCTCTTTAGCTTGTTCTTTTTTAATCTTGGACAGCAGCACCAGATAGCGTCCGCAGAGGAGGGAGAGTCTAGGTTAACCCTTTGCTCACTGAGGAGGATGCTAGTGTTGAAAGTGAAGCAGCGGTTGTCTGGGCTCTGATAGAATGAAAGCGTGGTAAGACCGTGTCTGTGAAAGATAATAAACCTCCATGAACTTTTGAGGAAGTTGGTCTCTGTGTCTCACACCCTGCTGTTTAGAGCTGTCGCTCCTTCCTCTGTCTTTAGTTCTTTATGCTTCAGCTGTCCACAAAGATCTGCATATTTCAACAGGAGAGACTTCTAGTTACTAGACTATCTCTTTTCCTGTAACAACCAAAGTCAGGAATGAGTGGCTGCTTCAGTCCTCCTAATTTGACCCGATAGCTTTTCCTTGTCTCAGATCTGCTTAGCTTTATTTATTTAGGTTTCCTCTCCTCCTGCCCTCTACACGTTTTGATCAGTTACTGTTCTGTAACTCTTCCTTATTTCTAATCGCTAGTCATTTCCTCTCCTCAAGCGCTTCTCCACATCCTTCTCTGATCCCATCCCGTGTATACTACACGCATGGCTGTACGCCTGCGCTCCACCCCAGCTGCAATCACTTCAGCCGTGAGCCTTGCTCACTGTGGCCGTTGGCTGTGGCCTGCAGTCTCGGGAACTGCTGTGCTCTTGGACCTTTGACTCCAATTGGAGTCAGCTCAGTGCCTCACTCTTTGGGTTTGTTTGTTTGAAGTGGTTTCTCTGTGTAGTCTTGGTCATTCTGGAACTCACTCTGTAGACCAAGCTGGCCTTGAACTCACAAAGATCCGCCTGCCTCTGCCTCCCGAGTACTGGGATTAAAGGTGTTCATTCACCACCACCGCCGCCAGTTTTCCTCACTCTTAAGTTTTTGCCACTTTTCCCCTTGATCATCCTTCCTTTATTTCCATCACATTGTAATTAAATTGAAGTCGGGACCTTCTCTCTCACGTGCGTGGGGGGGGATTTCATTGTTGTGTTTGTTCTTGTTTCATACTGGGTTTCATGTAGAGAGGCTGGCCTTCATTTTGTAACAGTCCTCCTATTTTGTTGTGTTTGTTCTTGTTTCATACTGGGTTTCATGTAGAGAGGCTGGCCTTCATTTTGTAACAGTCCTCCTATTTTGTTGTGTTTGTTCTTGTTTCACACTGGGTTTCATGTAGAGAGGCTGGCCTTCATTTTGTAACAGTCCTCCTATTTTGCCCTCCCAAGTGCGTGAGCCACACACCTGGCTACTGAGTTACATGAATCTGGCCGTTTTTAGGTTAGGTACCATGAGTTACTGGGAATTAGGCTCTATATGTCTGCACAAGACATTGGGGTTCAGACTCCAAGTAAAGTAATTGAGACCCTGTTGGGAACTTAGCTTCTGGTGTTTTCTCTCTACATCATCTACATTATCCTCAGTGTTGTATCCATTGTGAGGTGTTTGTATTAAATTCAGACTGCATAGCCTTCTTTTTAGAGTGCGGTGTTTTCTGTATTGTCTGCAGTGCTTCTTGTTCTGCAAGGAACAAATATGTTTCTACTGAACACTCCTTGATGACATCATAAAAAGAAACACTGACGTTTGGAGTGTAACAAATTATGACCAGATATCGTTAATTGTGTACCAGAGTATTTCTGTGACAATTAAAATTTTTGCATATTAGGGAATTTGGCCTTTTCATAACTTTGTTTCTTTAGAGTTTTAAGAATTTTTACATTTTCTAAGTCACATTGTTTTTAATCAACATCAATGAATACATGTTTGTTTTTAATACAAATAGAATATTACATAACCTGCTGTGCAGTGCATTGCCTTTAGTACTTAGATGCCCTTCCATACCCACGTGCAGTTTATGAAGGTGTTTTAATTGAGTTTCTGTTATCCTGATAATATCCAGTATCAGTGGATATCAGTTCTGCTTCACATTCTGGGTTCATTAGAGGTACATGTCTAGCATCTAAACACGTAGACTGAAGGTGGTTAGTTTAATACTGTGGTGTACTCTAACTCTGCTTCCGTCACCACCAGGAGTCAACCCTCAAGAGTGTCTTGAGTGCCTTATGGAACCTGTCTGCACACTGCACTGAGAACAAAGCTGACATTTGCGCTGTGGACGGAGCGCTCGCGTTCTTGGTTGGCACTCTCACTTACCGAAGCCAGACAAACACTTTGGCCATTATTGAAAGTGGAGGTGGGATACTACGCAATGTGTCCAGCTTGATAGCTACAAATGAAGACCACAGGTACATACCACGTCTTATATTGCTTTTCAATGGAGTATTAAGAGTTTGTTTCTTTAGAAGGACCTAACTGTAAAACGTCTTATGTCATTATGAAAGCTTTATGCAAAATGTCCTTATTGCTGTGCGAAGATAACTACAACTCCTACAGTAACTGATTTGCATGTTTTTGCTTGTAAAGTCTGAAGAATCTTACAGGGATCTACAATAAATAAAGGGCAGTTGAGAAGTGCAGTCTATCTGTAGAAAAATGAATAAAAGTCAAAGTGCTTTTTAACTCTTACCTATCTAGATGACATAAAGGAGTATAAAACTAATTTTTAAGCAAAGAAAAAACTCCCCAGTATGATCTAGGATGTATAATGGCTCAACATTTTTCTGATTGCTTAATAATTGCCAGCTATTCATCCAGCCTACTAAACTGTGAAGCTTCAGAAATCACTTCAAATTAGGGTGCACATCGTTATCCTTACGTGTTACATTTTCACTGTGCATATCTGTTACATGGCAACAAAACATAGGTATCCTTCACAACTTACTAATGTAAGTTTTTGATGCATAAACCGGAAGTTTCATGTTATTTTCTGCTATGCAGAGAACCCTTAAGTTCAGTGACATCTCAGTTGATACTGAACTGAGGATATCCACCATGGTTTTTTCTTTTCTTTCCATTCATTTTTTTTGTTAGTATATATTATTGTACAAAACATTGGGTTTCATTCTTTGATCATATTTACCTTCTCTTGTCTCCCTCTTCCTCCCAGTGGAGAAGACAGTATTGATGCTTATTGTATACCCTGGCCAACAATTTTAAAGTTCACTAAAGTAGAATATCCTGTCACTAGATGTGAGTTTTTCTCATATTTAAAAGGCTATAGGTCTCTCCAGGACCCAAAGTTCATTATGTTGACTTTTAGCCTTCGTATTTATATGCTTTTTGTATTTTTAAAGCCTGTACTTCATGTTATTTTTTTTTAAATAATGAGTACATGCATAGTCTGCCACAGAGCATGTACAAAGGACACTGTCGGCACTGTCACCGAGACAGAGATCACTCTAGAAAGCAAGCTTGCTGGTCTAGATGCGTGTGTGCTCCCTGACTATGTAGACATCTGTCAGTCACCTATCTTCTGCGTCCAAGAGATCTCAGTATTCAACATGGTTGCTTCACTGTGTATTAAATCACCACAGTCCCTGTTTAAGATTTCATGGTGTGTTTGTAATAGAAAACTATTACTACGTGAAGGGAGAAAATGTATCTGCTCAAAACAATTCTTTTTTCTTGTAGTGGATCAGAATAGGACAGAGAATAGTCACTGCTTTTGGTCTGACAGATGGATACTTTAAAACAGTAAACATTAAATGACCCAAGAGAACAAAAGCAGAGCTGACATGCTCGAAGTTGACAAGAGAAATAATGTGCTCATGTCACTCTGTTGTGTTTAGTAATCCTTTCTATTTAAAGTTGCTGTCACTAATCACATTTTCCCCCTGAATCTCACGTGCTCCTGTTTTAACCCAGGCAAATCCTAAGAGAGAACAATTGCCTACAGACTTTACTGCAGCACTTGAAGTCTCACAGCTTGACAATAGTCAGCAATGCGTGTGGGACACTGTGGAATCTCTCAGCAAGAAACCCCAAAGACCAGGAAGCGCTGTGGGACATGGGGGCGGTCAGCATGCTCAAGAACCTCGTCCACTCCAAGCACAAAATGATCGCCATGGGCAGCGCCGCGGCGCTGAGGAACCTCATGGCAAACAGGCCTGCCAAGTACAAGGATGCCAACATTATGTCTCCTGGGTCAAGTCTGCCATCCCTTCATGTCAGGAAACAGAAAGCCCTAGAAGCAGAGTTAGATGCTCAGCATTTATCAGAAACCTTTGACAACATTGACAATTTAAGTCCCAAAGCATCTCATCGTAGTAAGCAGAGACACAAGCCAAATCTCTATGGTGACTATGTTTTTGACACCAATCGACATGATGATACTAGGTCAGACAATTTTAATACTGGAAACTTGACTGTTCTTTCACCATATTTAAATACTACAGTATTGCCCAGCTCTTCTTCATCAAGGGGAAGTTTAGACAGTTCTCGTTCTGAAAAAGACAGAAGTTTAGAGAGAGAACGAGGTATTGGCCTCAGCACTTACCATTCAGCAACAGAAAATCCAGGATCCTCTTCAAAACGAGGTTTGCAGATCTCTAGTACTGCAGCCCAGATCGCCAAAGTTATGGAAGAAGTGTCAGCCATTCATACCTCCCAAGAAGACAGAAGTTCCGGGGCTGCCACCGAATCCCACTGTGTGACGGATGAGAGAAACGCGGCGCGAAAGAGCTCCGCTTCCCATACACATGCAAACACTTACAGCTTCACTAAGCTGGAAAACTCCAACAGGACGTGTTCCATGCCTTATGCCAAAGTGGAATATAAGAGATCTTCAAATGACAGTCTAAATAGTGTCAACAGCAGTGACGGGTATGGTAGAAGGGGTCAGATGAAACCCTCAGTCGAGTCCTATTCTGAAGATGACGAAAGTAAGTTTTGCAGTTATGGTCAGTATCCGGCTGATTTAGCACATAAGATACATAGTGCGAACCATATGGACGATAACGATGGGGAACTGGACACACCCATAAATTACAGTCTTAAGTATTCGGATGAGCAGCTGAACTCTGGGAGGCAGAGTCCCTCACAGAATGAAAGATGGGCAAGGCCGAAGCACGTAATAGACGATGAAATAAAGCAAACTGAGCAAAGACAGTCAAGAAGCCAAAATACCAACTATCCTGTCTATTCTGAGAGCACTGATGACAAACACCTCAAATTCCAGCCGCCACATTTTGGACAACAGGAATGTGTTTCCCCATATAGGTCCAGGGGAACTAGTGGCTCAGAAACAAATCGAATGGGTTCTAGTCATGCAATTAATCAAAATGTAAACCAGTCTTTGTGCCAGGAAGATGACTATGAAGATGATAAGCCTACCAACTACAGTGAGCGTTACTCTGAGGAAGAGCAACATGAAGGAGAGGAGAGGCCGACAAACTATAGTATAAAATATAATGAGGAGAAGCACCATGGGGACCAGCCTATTGACTATAGTTTAAAATATACCACTGACATTTCTTCCTCACAGAAACCATCGTTTTCATTTTCAAAGAGTCCATCAGCACAAAACACTAAAACTGAACATCTCTCTCCAAACAGTGAGAATACATCCACACCTTCATCTAATTCCAAAAGGCAGAATCAGCTGCATCCAGGTTCAGCACAGAGAAATGGTCAGACTCAAAAAGGGACCGCTTGCAAAGTCCCCTCCATCACCCAAGAAACAATGCAGACGTACTGTGTAGAAGACACCCCCATATGTTTCTCCAGGTGCAGCTCACTGTCATCACTGTCATCGGCTGAAGATGAAATAGGGTGTGGCCAGACGACCCAGGAGGCAGATCCTGCTAATGCTCTGCAGATAGCAGAGATAAAAGAGGGTGATGTTCCTCGATCAGCGGAAGATCCTGCAAGCGAAGTCCCAGCAGTGTCCCAGAGTGCTAGACCCAAACCCAGCAGACTCCAGGCTTCTGGCTTATCTTCAGAATCAACCAGGCAAAAGGCTGTAGAGTTTTCTTCAGGGGCCAAGTCTCCCTCCAAAAGTGGTGCTCAGACGCCCAAAAGTCCCCCCGAGCACTATGTCCAGGAGACCCCACTTGTGTTCAGCAGATGCACCTCCGTCAGCTCGCTTGACAGCTTTGAGAGTCGCTCCATTGCCAGCTCTGTGCAGAGCGAGCCGTGCAGTGGGGTGGTGAGTGGCATTATCAGCCCCAGTGACCTTCCAGACAGCCCTGGGCAGACCATGCCACCAAGCAGAAGCAAGACCCCTCCACCTCCTCCACAGACAGTCCAGACCAAGAGAGAGGCGCCAAGAAACAAAGTCCCTGCTGCTGAGAAGAGAGAGAGTGGACATAAGCAGACGGCTGTGAATGCTGCCATCCAGAGGGTGCAGGTCCTTCCGGACGCCGACACTCTATTGCACTTCGCCACAGAAAGTACTCCGGACGGGTTCTCCTGTTCATCTAGCCTGAGCGCACTGAGCCTCGACGAGCCGTTTATACAGAAAGATGTGGAATTAAGAATAATGCCTCCAGTTCAGGAAAATGACAATGGGAACGAAACTGAACCAGAGCAGCCTGAAGAATCAAATGAAAGCCAGGACAAAGAGGTAGAAAAGCCTGATTCTGAGAAAGACTTATTAGATGATTCAGACGATGATGATATTGAAATATTAGAAGAGTGTATTATTTCAGCCATGCCAACAAAGTCATCACGCAAAGCCAAAAAGCTGGCCCAGACTGCTTCAAAACTACCTCCTCCCGTGGCAAGGAAACCAAGCCAGCTGCCTGTGTACAAACTTCTGCCGTCACAAAACAGGCTGCAGGCACAAAAGCATGTGAGCTTTACCCCAGGAGATGATATGCCCCGCGTATACTGTGTAGAAGGGACACCTATAAACTTCTCCACCGCAACATCCCTAAGCGATCTGACAATAGAGTCCCCTCCAAATGAGTTAGCTGCTGGAGACGGGGTTAGAGCAGGTACGCAGTCAGGCGAATTTGAAAAACGAGATACCATTCCTACAGAGGGCAGAAGTACAGATGAAACTCAGAGGGGGAAGATCTCATCCATGGTTATGCCAGACCTGGATGACAGTAAAGCAGAGGAAGGAGACATTCTTGCAGAATGTATCAATTCTGCTATGCCCAAAGGAAAAAGCCACAAGCCTTTCCGAGTGAAAAAGATAATGGACCAGGTCCAGCAAGCATCAGTGACTTCATCTGGAGCTAACAAAAATCAAATAGACACTAAGAAAAAGAAGCCTACTTCACCAGTAAAGCCCATGCCACAAAATACTGAATATAGAACACGTGTGAGGAAGAATACAGAGTCAAAAGTTAACGTAAATGCTGAAGAAACTTTCTCAGACAACAAAGACTCAAAAAAACAGAGCTTGAAAAGCAATCCCAAGGACTTGAGCGATAAGAGCTTGAGGAGCAACCCCAAGGACTTGAGCGATAAACTGCCAAACAACGAAGACCGCGTCCGCGGAAGCTTCGCCTTTGACTCACCGCACCATTACACCCCCATTGAAGGAACTCCTTACTGTTTCTCACGAAACGACTCTTTGAGTTCTCTGGATTTTGATGACGATGATGTTGACCTTTCCAGGGAAAAGGCCGAGTTAAGAAAGGGGAAAGAAAGTAAGGAGTCAGAAGCCAGAGTTACCTGCCACACAGAGCCAGCCTCAAGCCAACAGGCAGCTAGTAAGTCACAGGCTAGTACAAAACACCCCGTAATCAGGGGACAGTCTAAACCCGTGCTTCAGAAACAACCCACTTTCCCCCAGTCCTCCAAAGACTTGCCAGATAGAGGGGCGGCAACGGATGAAAAATTGCAGAATTTTGCTATTGAAAATACTCCAGTTTGCTTTTCTCGAAATTCTTCTCTGAGTTCCCTTAGTGACATCGACCAAGAAAACAACAATAACAAAGAAAATGAACCAGTCAAAGAAGCTGAACCTACCAGCTCACAAGGGGAGCCAAGTAAGCCTCAGGCATCTGGGTACACGCCCAAGTCGTTTCACGTTGAAGACACCCCCGTCTGCTTCTCGAGAAACAGCTCTCTCAGTTCTCTGAGCATTGATTCTGAGGACGACCTGTTGCAGGAGTGTATAAGTTCTGCAATGCCAAAAAAGAAGAGGCCTTCCAGACTCAAGGGTGGCAGTGAAAAGCAGAGTCCCAGAAATATGGGCGGCACAGTAGCTGAAGACCTGACACTTGACTTGAGGGACATCCAGAGGCCAGATTCGGAACACGCTTTATCTCCTGATTCGGAGAGTTTTGACTGGAAAGCTATTCAGGAAGGCGCCAACTCCATAGTAAGCAGTTTGCACCAAGCCGCCGCGGCCGCCTGTTTATCTAGACAGGCTTCATCTGACTCCGATTCCATCCTGTCCCTGAAGTCAGGCATTTCCCTGGGGTCCCCTTTTCATCTGACACCTGATCAAGAGGACAAACCCTTCACAGGCAGTAAAGGCCCACGGATTCTCAAACCTGGGGAGAAAAGCACATTAGAAGCAAAAAAGATAGAATCTGAAAATAAAGGAATCAAAGGTGGGAAAAAGGTTTATAAAAGCTTGATCACTGGAAAGATTCGATCCAACTCAGAAATTTCCAGCCAAATGAAACAGCCCCTCCAGGCAAACATGCCTTCAATCTCAAGAGGTAGGACCATGATTCACATCCCAGGGGTTCGGAATAGCTCTTCAAGTACAAGCCCTGTCTCTAAAAAAGGCCCACCCCTCAAGACTCCAGCCTCCAAAAGCCCTAGTGAGGGTCCAGCAACCACCACTTCTCCCAGGGGAACTAAGCCATCAGTGAAGTCAGAGCTGAGCCCTATTACCAGGCAAACTTCCCAAATCAGTGGGTCGAACAAGGGGCCTTCCAGATCCGGATCTAGAGACTCCACTCCCTCAAGACCCACCCAGCAGCCACTAAGTAGGCCAATGCAGTCTCCAGGGCGGAACTCTATCTCCCCTGGTAGAAATGGAATAAGCCCTCCTAATAAACTGTCTCAGCTACCCAGGACCTCGTCCCCGAGCACTGCTTCCACCAAGTCCTCGGGCTCGGGGAAGATGTCCTATGCATCCCCTGGCAGGCAGATGAGCCAACAGAACCTTACCAAGCAAGCAGGCTTATCTAAGAATGCCAGTAGTATCCCAAGAAGTGAGTCTGCGTCTAAAGGACTAAATCAGATGAATAATGGCAATGGGTCTAATAAGAAGGTAGAACTTTCTAGGATGTCTTCAACTAAGTCGAGTGGGAGTGAGTCAGACAGGTCAGAGAGGCCTGCGTTAGTTCGCCAGTCCACCTTCATCAAAGAAGCCCCCAGCCCGACCCTCCGGAGGAAGCTGGAGGAGTCCGCCTCTCTGGAATCCCTTTCTCCATCTTCTAGACCAGATTCTCCCACCAGATCCCAGGCACAAACCCCGGTTTTAAGTCCTTCCCTTCCTGACATGTCTCTGTCCACACCCCCATCTGTTCAGGCTGGTGGATGGCGAAAGCTCCCGCCTAATCTCAGCCCCACCATTGAGTACGGCGATGGGAGATCAGCAAAGCGCCACGACATCGCTCGCTCCCATTCGGAAAGCCCTTCCAGACTGCCCATCAACCGGGCAGGAACCTGGAAGCGGGAGCACAGCAAACACTCCTCATCCCTCCCTCGGGTGAGCACCTGGAGAAGAACCGGGAGCTCGTCTTCTATTCTCTCCGCTTCCTCCGAGTCCAGTGAAAAGGCCAAAAGTGAGGATGAAAAGCATGTGAGCTCAGCGCCAGGCCCCAGACCGATGAAAGAAAGCCAAGCACCCACAAAAGGCACGTGGCGGAAAATAAAGGAAAGCGAGCTCTCCCCCACAAGCGCGCTGGCTCAGACGGCTCCCTCGGGTGCTGCCAATGGTGCTGAATCAAAGCCTCTGGTCTACCAGATGGCGCCCGCTGTTTCTAAGACCGAGGACGTTTGGGTGAGGATCGAGGACTGCCCCATCAACAACCCTAGGTCAGGACGGTCCCCCACAGGTAACACGCCCCCGGTGATTGACAGTGTTTCGGAAAAGGGAAATCCAAGCACTAAAGACCCGAAAGATACCCAGGGGAAACAAAGTGCGGGCAGTGGCAGCCCCGTGCACACCGTGGGTCTGGAAAGCCGCCTGAACCCCTGTACTCAGGTAGACGCCCCAGAGCAGAAAGGAACCGAGACAAAGCCGGGGCAGAGTAACGCTGCGCCCGCAGCAGAGGCCGGCGAGCCTTGTGTGGTCGAGCGCACCCCTTTCAGTTCAAGTGGCTCCAGCAAGCACAACTCACCCGGAGGGACTGTTGCTGCCAGGGTGACGCCTTTTAATTACAACCCCAGCCCGAGGAAAAGCAGTGCGGATGGCACCTCAGCCCGGCCGTCCCAGATCCCCACGCCGGTGAGTAGCAACACGAAGAAGCGAGATTCGAAGACGGACAGCACAGAGTCCGGTGGAGCCCAAAGTCCTAAGCGCCATTCTGGGTCTTACCTCGTGACGTCTGTTTAAAGGGCTGGAAGGACGGAGCTAGGAAAAGCTGGTGTCCTCACAACTGCTGTATAGAGACTTTGTTTCAAAGAAAACTTCAAAGGTTGAAACTTTGTAAATAAGTTTGATTCTTGCTAGAGAGGTTTTGTTCTGGAAACCATATTTGATAGTCCACTTGGTCCTCACTGGTCATTTTGGGAGGCACTCTTGTTAGGTAGGAAAAAGAACGGTAAAGCCAAGTATATTTGTACAGTATGTTTTACACGTATTTAAGTAGCATCCATCCCATTGTCCTTTAATTGTCGCTTAAGATAACACTACAGATAGAAACTATATGATATATTGCTGTTATCAATCATTTCTAGATTATAAAATAAACTTACATCAGGGAGAAATTTGTATTTATGCAAAAATAGTCCTTGTGAATCCATCTAACTCATAATTAATCATGTGGCTGTGAAATTCACAGTAATATGGTTCCCAATGAACATGTTTATCCAGCCTGCTTTGCTTTATTTGTTGCATGAGTGAAACTGATGGTTCAATTTCAGAAATAACGATTAATGATTCTGTGGTCACATGGTGTGCATAGGTAGCTACGGTGTAACAATTCACACTATTTTGTGCTCAGATCTGTGTAACTATAAAACCCTGAA
The DNA here is from genome assembly GCF_017639785.1 of Mesocricetus auratus. Lineage (NCBI taxonomy): Eukaryota > Metazoa > Chordata > Mammalia > Rodentia > Cricetidae > Mesocricetus > Mesocricetus auratus. Next base: position 63,579,194 of record NW_024429198.1, read on the forward strand.
TGAAGCTATTTTAACTGAACTGGATTCTATCAGGAGTAGTGGAAGTTTTGCTATGCTGCAACTGTTGTATACTCTGGTATTTGAGGTGAGATGGCTGCTCTTTTATTAGTGAGACACATTTCAGAATAAATTATTGCTGTATGTAAACTATTACTGAAATCGGTATTTGTTTGAAGGTTCTTATTTCACATTTGTATTAATAATTGTCAAAAGGGCCTCTTTTAAAAGCTAAATGTAAATTTTTTTCTTCAGATTCTATGCATTAAGAGTAAAACTTCCTCTTACTGTAATAAAGACAATTGAAGAAGATTGTTGACACTTAACCATTCCTAAGATTTATTTTTATGTAATTAGCACCTCTCAATGTTTGGTATTTTTCCACTTCTTTTCTTACTGCGTTGGAGTTTGATTAAAACAAATGCCTGTGATAGCACAAGACAAGGAGCTGTACATACACATAGGACATCTCCTCCTCCTCACGAGGACTCACACTTGAAACGTTGGCTCCTGATGGGCGCTGGCTGTGTCCCAGGCTGCACAGGGCAAGCACTGTCTTACCCCCATCTTCTCCGAGTCCATACTGAGTCTGAAGCCAGGGCCTGCTACCACCCTGTGTGCTAAAACACATCTTTTGCAGCCAGGTGTAATCAGTATTTTCTTGTACTCAAAAAATACAAGTCAACAAAATGTCAGAGGTAAATTTAATGCTGTTATGATAACTTTTTAAGAAAGATATTCCAGAGCCGGGCGATGGTGGCGCCCGCCTTTAATCCCAGCACTCGCGAGGCAGAGGCAGGCGGATCTCTGTGAGTTCGAGGCCAGGCTGAACTGACAGCCTCCAAAACAATACAGAGAAACCCTGTCTCGTAAAACCAAAAAAAAAAAAAAAGAAAGATATTCCGAAGTGGGCCAGCGAGATGGCTGCCCCAGCGAGATGGCTGCCCCAGCGAGATGGCTGCCCCAGCGAGATGGCTGCCCACGGGTAAAGGTGACTGCCACCAAGCCTGAAGACCCAGTTCAGTTCACAGGTCACATGGTGCGAGAAAAGACCAACGCCCTAAATTGTCCTCTGACCTCCACACGCCTGCCATGGCCCGCTCCGCATGTGCCCACGCAAATACCGCAAGGGGGCTCAGCAGTGGAGTGGAAGCTGCCCTCTGGCTCCCACACGCGCCGTAATTCATAAGTAGAAAGCAGAAAGACTCCTGTAATCCCTGCCTGCTGAGGACAACTGTATTTTTAATGGGTACAGTGGTGGGATCTGTTAAGTGACCATCCCCCATATGGCAGAGAGAACCCACCATAATGAGAACACACTGATACACTTAATTAGCCGAGAGTTTCAGTTTTCGTCAAACTATCTGAAGTTGGTTTTTTTCTCTCTCTTTTTTTTCGAACACTATTCCATCATGTTCTAGAAAGCTGCCATAAGCAACAGGAGATGGGAATATAGGTCATAACCCATTTTTCTTTCATTCCTAGTTTTCCATTAGCATTACTGCACGCCAATGTTTACAAGCCACTTCAAGTATTTCTGTGGAAAGGTATGAGGCATTAGTTAGAATAAATTGCCTTTTAGTACATGTCTTTAAAAAAATTTTTGGAAGTAAAAGAGGGGTTCATTCCACCCGTTGGAGACTGAAGTCCCCCGCGGGCAGCCCTACTAGGAAGGGTCTGTCTGTGTTGTCCCTTGAAGATGAATTGTTGGGTGAAACCCTCTGGCGGAGGTTGTAAAGGTAAAGAGGCTTGCCTCAGGTCTGCTTCAAGAAGCCCACTGGCTGATGTCCTAGCCGGTGGCCAGCCAAGTGCTCCAGCCCCTGCTTCTTTAAGGCACACCAAGCCCACTGTTGGGTGGGTTAGTAGTCAGCATGCTATTGAAAGGACAGGAGCCGCCGGGCGTTGGTGGCGCACGCCTCAGGAGCCTATTTAGCTTTGGACTGCAGCAAAGAAAACCCAAGGTAGCAGTTTTCAGACAGGTGTGTTTGCATCACCAGAAGTATTTATTAAATCGCAGTTTGGGGATGTTACTTGGGCTTAGGGTATGGGGACCATACTTGGAGAATTACTGTCCTTAGCAACCACAGCACAGCTCTTAACATTTAAACAACTGGACCTTTAGTCTGCTGAGTAAGCTCTCCTTGGCATAAAAGACTTGAATACTGGGTTGTCCGACTTCATAATCTGTCGACTCACAATAGGGAGCAAACTCATGAGACTAACAGTTCTCAGCATGTCCACTGCATCTGAGGATCACCGTGTACCCCTTTGAAACAGCTCCTGAAAAAAAAAAAAAGAGCCTTAATAAGTAATTTGGGCCGGGCGTTTGTGGCACACACCTTTAATCCCAGCACTCAGGAGGCAGAGGCAGGCGGATCTCTGTGAGTTCGAGACCAGCCTGGACTACAGAGCAAGTTCCAGGACAGTCTCCGAAACAATACAGAGAAACCCTGTCTTGAAGAAAACCAAAAAAAATTAATAATAATTTGAATATACAGTAAGACTGAAAATGGAAACTCCAGATGCGGGTAGATTGGGTGTAGGCGATCAGTTTGTTGGTGCACAGTAGAAGCCAGAAGTGGTAATAAAGTTTACAGGTTACCAGGGCACTAACAAGGTAAACAATGAAATAAAAGAGGCCCTGTAGGTACCAACCAGCACTGTAAGTGTAGTCAGAATTGTCTTTATTGTGTAAAATGGGGATCAGGTTACCACAAAGTTCATTGAAAATGAGTCTGTTGCTGAAAATAGGCAGTTGCCAGGGCTTCTTTGCAGCTAAGAAGAAAATACAGTACCAGAAATGCAAGGATTGAACTGCCCAATGCTAAGACAGGTTTGCATGGTCAGATAATTAAAATCTACCAAACTACTTTTCAACTGTAGAGGAGGCTAAAATAGAGTGCATATTCTTTCTAACTTCCTAGTAAGCCTGTTCCCCTCACATGCTGACCTTAGAAGACTACTTTGTAATGTGGAAATCTATGAACTGTGACTTCTGTAAACCCAGGTTATTCCCCTCCTGTTCTTCTAATCCTGGTCTATGAAAATCCATTCTGCGTTCTGTTAGGCCGCTGATGCATCTTTCAAACTGTATGTTCTATATGTGTAATACTGTTCTTGGTGCTAAATAACTTTCTTTCCTCTGATATTCAGGATAATTTTTCTCTATATTTCTGTTCACTTGTTTTCTTGAACTTACCTGATTGTTATTTTTAATTAAAAATACTTAAACGTATACTAGTGAAGGTTGCCATTGAATATAAACAACACTAATAAGAAAGGATGGGTCTGTTGAAAGGAGCCTCAGCACTACCTGCCCATTTACACATTCTTTTGGGACCTAAACACTTTATCCCGATGATGAACCATTGAACCGTGAGTGTACCCGGTCTTCCCCTGACCATGGCTGTACCCGGAGACCTGTGTGGCCCGGCTTAGATAAAAAACTAAATTGACTAGGCTAGCCAATTTGAGACACAAGTCACAAGTATTGTGGCCTGGTGGGACACACACTTGCAACCCTAGCATTTTGGGGTGTCAGAAGTAGGATGGTTCAAGGTCATCTCTAGTTAGGGCATAGAGGCCAACCTGGGGTACATGATGGCCACCAGCTTACCTCCAGGTCAGCGAGGGATGCGACTCTAAAGGGAATAGCACAGAGAACAACCAGAGTAGGACAGTGAGCCCCTCCTCTGGCCTCCCTGTGTGCGCAGACGCCACACACACACACACACACACACACGCACGCACGCACGCACGCACGCACACGCGCGTGTCCTGGCTGGTGAGCACTGTAGCTGAGTATCCACAGACTAAACGCTGACTACTGTGACTGGTGTAGGGCCAGGGAAGGGAGAAGGGAGCAGATTCAGGAAAGAGGCACGCCGATTTACGTGACAGTCATTGGCCACTACAGTTATCCCCACTAGTGTTTTCCTGACTTGGCCCCTGGTGAACCAGCGCCAGTTCCCGGAGTGACTGGGAGCCAACAGAGCCACGCTTAGGCACATGATAGTTGGTTTTTGGTAGCGGTGGAGAATTGAGTGTGCAAGGGAAGTACTTCTACCCACACTCCTGGCCAGGAGGCTTAGTTTCAAAAACAGAGGGAAGAAAGGAAGGAGTCGCCACCAAAAGAAAGGGAATGGCTCAGATTTCCACAGTAGTAAATGATAAGATTACCACAGAGAGCAGCCCTTGGAAGGAAATAAAATCATTCCATTAGTTTGGTTTTTTGTTTTGTTTTAAGTTCTCTAAAAGATAAACTGTCTTCAGTTAGGGTGACTATTGCTGTGACGAAACACCATGGCCAAAAGCAGCTTGGGGAGGAGAGGGTTCAATTCACAGTTCCTCATCCAAAGGTGTGGGAGCAGGGATTCTAGCAGGACAGGACCCAGCTGATGCAGAGGCTATGGAGCAGTGCTGGTGATTGGCTCGCTCTTCAGAGCTCCACTCCACTCCTCTCTGCTTTGCTGACTGCAACACACGTCTCTCTCTTGGGCTGGTCCCACTCCCTGTTAGCAGCTCTCCTTCCCAGGTATCCCACAGCACTGGCATCCCTAACATCATGCGGGTTCCAAGGAAATCCAGGCTTCTTCACAGCTTCCCACAAAGGCCTCTCTGTGTCTCCATTCAAGAACACCCCTGACACATGCCTGGCCTCAGTGGCTTTCCTTAATCTCAGAGGAAGATCCCATAACCCCCCTCTTCTCTCCTTGACTCTAAAACCAGAACCATGTGGCCAAGGCTGCCAGGTTCTGCTGCTTACTTGGACTGGAAAATGTCCCTCTCACTCAATTACGTTTTCACCAGCTTCCTGCACTGCCATGGCTACCTGCACTGCCTAAGGTTGACTGTCCTGCAAGTGGATCTCTAGACCAGGCTGGCCTCAAACTCAGAGATCTGCCTGCCTCTGCCTCTGGAGTGCTAGGATTAAAGGGTGTGCCACCACACCCAGCTCTAAGCTTTTCTTTCATCCTTTTCCATAGGTTGGAAACTTAGCTGGGTAGGATCTTGCCCTAAGGTCACCATGTCTTTTAGCCCATTTAATCTGTGTATCTCCTTGAACACAGGATTTAGCTCCATTCCACTTCCTAGCGCTCCCTTTCCCCTCAAATTGTACATTGTGTGTTTTTCCTTTCTCAGCTTGCTCCTTTTCATCATTATACGTCTTCATTACAGTTACCACTTAATAACCATAAAACAGAGGCTGTTTTGAGATTTCCTCTGCCAGTGCAGTTAATCCAAAATAGGCTTCACTTTCGTCTCAGGCAGACCTTTCAGACAAGGGCAGAAAGCAGCCACATTCTTCACCAAATATCACAAGACCAGTCTCTAGACCAGATCATTCTAACACTCTTCTCCGCTGAAGCCTCTTGATCCAGGTACCCACAGTTCAAGTCACACTCAGCACCACTGTCTTCCACGTTCCTACTAGGATGGCCCATTAAACAGCACTTAAAGCACTCAGCTGCTTTTCTAATCCACAGTCCCAAGGTCCATATTCCTTCCAACAAAAGCATGGTCAGGCCTATCGCAGCAATATCCTAGTCTTAGTTAGGGTTTCCACTGATGTGAAGAAGACCCTGACCACAGCAACGCTTATAAGGAAAAACATGTAACTGGCTTGCTTACCGTTCCGAGGTTTGGTCTAGTATCATCATGGTGGGACCACATGGTGGTGTGCAGGCAGACGCGGTGCTGGAGAAAGAGCTGAGAGCTTTCCATCTTGAATGCAGGCCAGCGGGAAGTGAACTGAAACATCGGGCGGTATCTTGAGCATAGGGGACCTCAAAGCCCACCCCACAGTGACACACTTCCTGCAACAGGGGCACACCCACTCCAACAAGGCCACACCTCCATGAAATGCTTAGTAATTTTAATCTTAAACTCTTAATCGTACACTAAAAATTAGATTATTCTAACCTAAACTGGGAAACAAGGGTTAGCAGTGAAGTATAAAAGCTTCTAGATGCCTAAGGATTTCTCCCCGGGTAACAGTTGCCTAGGGAAGCAAACACTGGTGAGATGCACATGCTCCTGTACACAGCCCTAATGAAACCCGGTGGGTCGTCAGAACAAAAAGACAGGAGGTAGAAGGAGGTCTAGTCGGGAAGAGGAAGGGCTTTAAGGGGTGGGGGAGGGACCAGACGGTAACTGGAAAGTTATTATCTAGAGACACTGTGTATGATATGAAATTGTCAGTAAAACCCACTGTTTTGTGTAACTAACACATAGATATGCTAATAAAACATTTAAAAATAATTATTTCATCTTTTAGATAGTAAACCACCAAAACAAAGACGACATGATAGCTAAGAGCAGATGAGGGGAGAAAGAAGAATTAGTTATAATGCATAGAATGGTAGAGTAATAACACAAGTGTATTAAGCATATGGTTAACTGCCACCAAACTGGGTAAAGTAAAATCTTCCATTAACAGAAGACACTGAATGATCCAGAGTAAAAATGAAACCACAGTACCTACATCTCAGGAGCAGAGGAAGCGGCGATGGCCAATCTATGCAGAACTATGGTTCTGGAGGAAAGGCATTAAACATAGCACTTGAGGCATAACTGAAACTCTCCTTAAATGCCAAATGGCACACAGAGAAGCTGCTTTGGACATGATTGTATGCACCTATGACCCCAGCACTCAAGAGGCCAAGTAAGGCAGGGGAGTAACAAGGCCACAGTCAGTCTGGCCTAGATACTGGAGCCTTTGTCTTAAAAAAAAAAAAAAATGTGGCTCAGGAGGCAGAAGTAAGCAGCTAGGTCTACATAATGAGATGAGTTCCCTGTCACCAAGGGCCATATAGGGAGAACCTGTCTCAAAAAGAAAAGTCTTTGAGCCTATCTGTTTAAGAACGGATTTAGTTGCTAGGCAGTGGTGGCACATGCCTTTAATCCCAGCACTCGGCAGGCAGAGGCAGGCAGATCTCTGAGTTCGAGACCAGCCTGGTCTACAGAGTGAGTTCCAGGACAGGCTCCAAAGCTACACAGAGAAATCCTGTCTGGAAAAACAAAACAACAAAAAAGAATGGACTTATGTCTATAAGAGAAGAAAAAGCTGCCTACGATTTGGTTTTGAAAGAACAATCCTGTTAAATGAAGCTTCCTCAGAAGGTTCTTTCCTGAAGACCTTGACGGGTGTGAGATCCGTACACAGTAACCGGGAGTTTGGATTACGGAGATTAGAGAAAATTTACTAGTTTTGCTTATGATAAACAGAGTTTGGAATTCTTGGAGTAGTTCAGGCATGAGTGCCTGCAAATGGGAGAAAACATAAAGGAAAAGGAGGCCACACGTTTGTGACGGTCCAGATGGAGTTTCTGTCCCACCTGGCCCCACAGCTGTTTGATCCCAAATGAACACACAGAGGCTCATATTAATTATAAACTCCTTGGCCAGTGGCTCAGGCTTCTTACTGGCTAGCTCTCTCAATTATTAACCCATTTCTATTAAACCATGCATTGCCGCGAGGCCTCCACGAGTTTCTTCAGTGCCCGTCTTCCTTTCTGACATAACTGGCGTTACCAGAAACGCCTGTGTTTCACTGTCAAGAAAAACCCTTAATAAAAATCACTTTAGGGTTGGAGAGATGGCTCAGAGGTTAAGAGCACTGGCTGCTCCTCCAGAGGTCCTGAGTTCAATTCCCAACGTCCACATGGTGGCTCACAACCATCTGTAATGAGATCTGGTGCCCTCTTCTGGCGTGCAGACATACATGGAAGCAAGAAATAAATAAATCTTTTTTTTTTAATCGCTTTAACGATCGCCATAGTCTGCAGGTCTTTTGGAACGTTTTTTGAAGAATCCACTTGAAATGTATCTCCGCGTAACCTGACGGAATTCTGACTATTACAAGTGACTGTCCGTAATGGAGATACAGACATCCGTGACCCCTTGGGGGGGAAGGGGGAGGGTCGAAGGACCCTTTCTCTCCGCAACACCTGCGGTGCCAAAAAACAAAACAAAACAAAAAACCCGCAGAGGCGCCGCTGGGGAAGCCGGACTCCGCCACGGGGAAAGCGGGAGCCGGGACCGCGCGGCTGAGCCCAGGGCACTCACCCCAAACCCCAGACTCTCCTCGGTGGCCGGCCCCCGCCCCACCAGGCGGAGCCTACAGCCAGGGGTGAAGCGGGCTGAGGTAACCCCGACAGCCCCGAAGCCTCCCCGGCCGCCCAGCCGCCCGGCTCCTCCCGAGGCATCTTCACCGGCCCCGCCACGCTCCCGGAACCAACGTGCGAGAGGAAAACCCGCAGCCGGCCGCTTTAGGCGTAGGACTTCCGCCGGAAGGGCGGGCGGTCTCCGAGCTCCGAGTCAAACTTCCGGCCGGCGCGGGGCCTGCGGCGCTGGCGGGGCTGCGGGGACGCCCGTGGAGATGGCTTGCGCGGCCGCGCGGTCCCCGGCCGACCAGGACAGGTGGGTGGGCGCTCGGGGCCGGGAGCGGGGGGGCTCGGGGCTCCGGAACCCGGGAGGGACGGGCGCGGGAGAGGCTCGCCCGGCGCCGTGCGAGCGCCCGCAGCCCCCGAGTCACCCAGCTGCGCGCGCGCGCGCGTGTGTGTCCCCCGCAGGTTCATCTGCATCTACCCCGCCTATCTGAACAATAAGAAGACCATCGCCGAGGGCAGGCGGATCCCCGTGAGCAAGGTGAGCGGGCGGGCAGGGGCGGGCGGGCGGCCTCGGTCTCCGTTCCGCCGCCCTTCCTTGTGCGCCGTCCTCGACCTCCAAAACCAAAGCGCAGCCGCCGAGGCCTCCGTGCTCTGGGCGCATTAAAAAAAAAAAAAAAGGTTGCGGGTGGTGCACGCCTTTAATCCCAGCACTCGGGAGGCAGAGGCAGGCGGATCTCTGTGAGTTCGAGGCCGGGCTGGACCGACAGCCTCCAAAACAATACAGAGAAACCCTGTCTCGTAAAAAAAAAAAAAAAAAAAAAAAAAAAAAGTGCGTCCGTGAGAGGCGGTGTCCGCGGGATGCTTAGGTTTTTGTTTTTGTTTTCTTTTAACCGAGACCGCGACGGTCTCCCCGGCGAAAGCGGGGTGGGTGGTGGCGTTGTGCTCGGCGCAGACTCGCCTCGTTGGTGTCAGGGGTTAAGGCCTGTGCAAAAGGGCAGCTCGGCGGGGTTCCGTCGTCTTCGCTGCTTCTCTTGAAGGGGCCTGAAGTCTCCTTAAAGGCAGCGCCTTTGGAACGGAGGTGTAGGAGTGGGAGTGGAGGTGGCTCCGTGGTGGGTGCTCTTAGCCGGCACCACGCGTCGAAGCCACCTGTCAGTCAGAACACGCTTAGGCAGGTTATTGGATTTTCGGTTTTAAAAAAAGTGTGACCTTTGGGTAGGAAAACCCTAATTTGGAGCCCAGCGCTAAATGAGAGGTCTCACAGAATTTTTATGTAATGCGCTCTGCTTTTAGAGTCATTAAGTTGTATGATCAAATGAGGACTGAAGCAAAGAATTAGCTGTGTGTGTGTGTGTGCGCGCGCGCGCGCGTGCGTGCGTGCGTGCGTGCGTGCGTGTGTGTGTGTGTGTGTGTGTGTGTGTGAGCATCTCTCATTTGGCTGTTACTTCAAAGAGTGAACTCAGTCCAAAATCCACTTTGCCTCTTCCCAGGCACTGTTGAGAATAATGCCAAACATCTAGGTGACGTGACAGGCTTTTAATAATGCTCCCAGGTGCTCTCTGAAATGTTTTTTTTTTTTAAAAGAAAATTCATGGGTGCCGTAGCTAACAAACTTGACAAAAGTCTTTTATTGCATATTTTCATCTGGGGAGTAGAGCTGGTTACAGCACCCGGATTTAGGAAACGGCCTGCCGGAAGATTCCTGTCTCCATCTCTGCCTCCTTCCATGTACAGCGTTATTCACTGTGTACCTTTCTGTCTTTCTCACAGATTCGTAACTCTTTTTGCATGTTCTGTTGCTTGGGAATGAATGCGCGACCTCAAATAGGCCAAGCAAGTGCTCTGTTGCTAAGCAACACCTCCAGTGTAGTTTACCTCTAATTGCTCGAGCAGGAGTTTCTTAGTAGCAGCACCCTTTGACGGTTTTTGTTTGTTGTAAGGGTTTAGTCTGTTTTTGTTGTTGTATATGTGGGAATGTGTACACGTGAATGCGGGTGCTGTGGAGGCCAGAGGAGGTGGTGGATCCCCTGGAGCTGGGTTGCAAGCTTCCTGGCATGGGTGCTGGGAACTGAACTTGTGTCCTCTGCAAGAGCAGTGCGAGTCCTCGGTGCTGAGCAGTCTCTCCAACCCCCATTGACATTTGTGAGTCAGATAATTTTTTGTTGTAGACAACTGTCTGTGCATTTTAAGGTGCATGGTAACATCCCTGGCCTCTATCTGGTAGATAACAGTACCCTTTCTCAAACTATCTTGAAGCAGAACATAAGCAAATGTTCCCAGAATGGAGCGTGAGTAAACTTCCCCTGCTACAATGTATCGCACTGTGGAACTGCATGTGTGAATCCCACGCGCTTTCTTCCGTTTCTTGTTTGAGGCTGCTACACACAGGGCTGTGGGACTGGAGGGATGGCTCAGCTGTTAAACACACTTACTGCTTTTGAGAAGACCTGTCTTCACACACACACACACACACACACACACACACACCCGCGCGGTGGCTCACAACCATCTGTAACTCAGTTCCAGGAGGTCCGTGGCCTCCTCTGGCCCTGCACTAAAGTGGTGCAGAGACACACATGTAAATGGACAGACACTAAAGTGAGTGAGACCCGTATGTAGCGCTGCTGTGAGCACGCCTGAGCTTGTCTCCTGCACTCTGGTGAATGTGCAGGGCCATAGGAAATCCTACGTTCAGCTTCAGTAGGTAACAATTAGTGTTCTAGAATGGTTGTGTGTGTAATCGTTTAACCAGTTTGCATTTAGCTTTTGCTGTGTTCAGAGTATCCCGCTAGGTGCTGGTGAAGTCCTTTTTCTCATGCAGCCTATGTTGGGAGAGAGAAACACACAACTGTTATTCCCGAGGATTTCTTAAACTACAGTAGAAATAAATGGACTTAGTTAAAAAAAAAAAAAAAGGACACTAGGCTTTAGTCTCTGTTTTGCTCATAATATTAGAAATTAGTTGCACAGCCGTATAGTGATACTCACTTAAAACTGAGCTGTCGGTGTTTTTATTTTTTTACTGCTCAGGCTGTAGAAAACCCTACCGCTTCGGAGATTCAGGATGTCTGCTCGGCGGTTGGACTGAATGCATTTCTGGAGAAAAACAAAATGTACTCCAGAGAGTGGAACCGTGATGTTCAGTACAGAGGCAGAGTTCGGGTACAGCTCAGACAGGAAGATGGCAGCCTCTGTCTTGTACAGTTCCCATCACGTAAGCCTCTTCAAATGAATGCATAGGGTCCAGGGGTACTTACCTTGTCCAGAGGGTACACATACCACACATCTGTAGCACTCAGGAAGCTGAGGCAGAAGGATTGCTGCAAGTTCAGTACCTATGTGGGCTATAGAGTTGAGTTCAAGACCAACCTGAGCAAGTTTGTAAGGCCTTGTCTCAAAATAGAAATCTTGAGATATCTAGAGATTAGCTAAGTGGTCGTTGCCCAGCATGCACAGGGTCCTAGGTCCAAGCCCCAGCACAGCAAAATCAGTATGTAAATGAAATCTAAGGAGCAATATTGAACAAAAAAAGCAGACATACCATAGTGCCATTCATGGAAACAAATGTGAATACTACTGTTTATTGATGAATGTATGTAGTAATACGTATTGATAGAAACGCTTTTTTAAATGGGCCAGAAGCTAAAATACCCTCCTTTTTTTGTTGTTATTTTGTTTTGTTTTTAGAGACAGGGTTTCTCTGACTTTTAAGACAGTAGCTACCTAATGGTGAGTAGTAAGGCAGGAAAGGAGTAGCGATCAGAGGACTAATGAACACTGAGCCGCCAGTTGCTGGGACAGGAGCTCTTGGTTCAGACTTCGTGTTTTATAGTTCCGTTTTGCTCATTTAAGCATTTCAGTGTTCTAAGATTGCTGCGCTAACCCCGGCTTCCGGTTTTTAGGTAAGTCGGTGATGCTGTATGTAGCGGAAATGATACCCAAGCTGAAAACAAGGACACAAAAGACAGGAGGTGCTGACCCCAGTCTTCAGCAAGGAGAGGGAAGTAAGAAGGGGAAGGGGAAGAAGAAGAAATGATGCGGACGGGAAGCGCGCAGCCCCACTGTGAGACGTGGCGTCTTCGCGTCTGAGGGAGCAGCTTTGTCTGTCCTTTAACTGAACTGTGAGCAAGTGTGTCCCCATCTTCATCAGCAGCCCTAACATAAGTTTACATCAAAAGTTTGCATCTAGCTTTTATACTGTAAAAAGGAAAGATTGTGTGGAAGAAAGAAGAATATTTTTAACAGATAATGACTGTCCCATAAGGTACTTGAAATCTGTATGTTTGTCCTCTGTGTAAACATATTTCAGGTAAATAAGTTTAGTAAAATTTAAAATACACATTTTGTTCACCTTTTAAGTTAATGAAATAAAGATTTAAACTGACTTGTAGCGTTCACTTGTGAAGCCGTTGTGTCCAGTAGAGGAGACTGACAGAGTAAAAGTGGTTGAAGTGTGGGCAGAAGACAGCCGGGAGGCCGTGAAGGCTCGTGTCCTGTCACCTGCTGTTACGGTCAGCAGTTCCATTAGAAACACGTAGACTTGCTCATGTGTTGGTCTCATGACCATTGGTTCTGTGAGTAAAGGGCTTGCTACACAGCACGAAGACGGAGTTTAGATCCTAGTACACACGCAAAAGCCAGGAGCAGTGTTGTGGGAGACAGGCAGGGCCAGGGCTGGGCTCCAAGCTCAGTGACAGACGCTGCCTCATGAAATAGTATGGAGGGTGGTAAGAAGACACTTGACGTCAACCGCTGGCCACCACACACGTGTGCATGAACACTCATCACAGAAAACATTCCAAAGCCCATGTGGTGTCACTCGGTATAATCTAACATCCTGGAGGTGGAGGCAGGAGGACCTGAGGTTCAAAGCTGGCCTCAGATACATTTGTAGCCAGCTCCAGGTCAGCCTGGACTAAGAGAAACAGTCTCAAGACAAATGAAAGGGGCCTGTTGCCTGAGCACCCGGAATCCACCTTGGAAACTGACTTGGAAAGGTTCTTCCCAATGCATTCCAAAGCTCTTCCTGGAGCTGTGGCTTTGAGATGTTGTGACACACCTGTCCTCCCGAACAGCGTGACTGCTGTGTTGCCCTCCTGAATTCTTAGCAGCAATGAGTAACCACGGAGGCCCTCGCTGAAAGACCATTAGTTTTTAGTCATGGTGGCCCTACCCTAAAGACTTAGGAGTTAACGGGGAAGGCTCATGGGTCCCACCCCTCCCAGGGGACCTGTTGGCAGTTGCTAGGACAGCGCAGTGGTGGTGGCAACGTTTTCTGCAGGAGTATAGCTATAATCCTAAGCCACCCATGCACCTGTAAGGAACCTAATTGTGATGATTTGAATAAGAATGCCCGCATAGACTCACATTTGAATACTTAGTCATCAGAATGTCCATGTAGACTCACATTTGAATACTTAGCCATCAGAATGCCCGTGTAGACTCATATTTGAATACTTAGTCATCAGAATGCCCACATAGACTCACATTTGAATACTTAGCCATCAGAATGTCCGTGTAGACTCACATTTGAATACTTAGCCATCAGGAAGGGGCACTCCTTGAGAAGGATTAGAAGATGTGTCCTTGTTGTAGGAAGATTGTCACCAGGGGCCTCAGGAGCCCAAGGCAGACCCAGCATCTCCCTGCTGCCTGTGGAGATGAAGGACTCTCGGGAACTTCTCCAGCACCGTGGGTGCCTGCATGTCCCCACGCCCCCCACATGTAACAACTAAACCTCTAAAACTGTAAGCAAGCCCCCCAGTTAAATGCTTTCTGTGGCTGCCTTGGCCACGATGTCTCCTCACAGCAACAGAACACTGGCTAAGACACTAAACTCATTAGTTCACCAAACGGGACTTGAGTGAAATCATTGCTTTGGTCTGTCTGAGTTTTGTCTGGGGTGAGCAGGTGTGATGTGGGAGGTCCTGTGATTATGTCAATAAAGCACTGTTGAGCCAATAGGGAACCAAGATAGGAGGGACTAGGAGTCCAGAAGGACTCTGGGTAGGAGAAACACAGAGACTCGAGATGTAACGTCATGGGGTAGGAAGCCCGGAACTTCTCCGGTAAGAGACATACTTAGATTAACAATTATGGGGTAAATACTTAAGTCAGAACTAGCCAGTAAGAAGCAAGCAAGGCCAACAGCTTCATAATTAATACAGCGTCTTGTGTGTTATTTGGAGACTACAACACAGCAGAGCCCAGGCGACTGGCGGGTGATAAAACAAAGCGGCTAGCAAGGAAAAAGCTTCTCTTTACACAGGTGTTTGTTCATCTCCCCAAGAAAAGGGTCACACGCTTGGCTGCCCGAATGTGGAGTAGACAGGACTAACCGTGAGTCTGGGAGTTAAGCTGTCTCTGCTGTTCCTGAAGAGCCATGCAGCTACCTGAAGGCGGAATGCTCCCAGGGTTAATCCCAATGTTGTCATCTTCCTAGCATTGGTGGTGGCATTGTCCCTGCCATGGGTGGAAGGCATGCAGCTAAGCAACTCTTAACAAGGCAAAGAGTCCCCCGGAAGAATCCTAGGGTCACAAAAGAAGAAAGACCTGCCTGATGAATAGGGTCCGCCTAGTGAACACTGAGATGCCCCCAAATGGATGCTGAACTAAAGGCTACATTACAGGGGCTGGAGAGACGGCTCAGCAGTTAAGAGCACCGGCTGCCCTTGCAGAAGACCCAGGTTCCAATCCCAGCACTCACGTGGCAGCTCACAACCGTCTTAACTCCAGTGCCACGGTATCCAAAACCCTCTTCTGCCTCTGTGAGGTGCCAGCGCCACAAGCCACTCCAAGGTATCAGGAAAAGAGAGGCAAGACGTCCATTTGTTTGTACTAAGAATGCATGTGCTGCCTTTATTGCCAGGAGAGTGTGTGTGTGTCTCATTGCAAGTGCTAACAGCCCTCCCTTGTAGGAGGGAGGAGCTTTATATACAGGTTTACAGCACAGTGGAAAAACCCCAGGTAGAAGACAGCATGTTTTCCTCCTGCTGAATGTTGATGTCAGAGGGTCAAGGCCAGGGGAGTAAGCCAGGACTAGAAAACAGGAAGCACTTGGACTGGAAAACAAGTTGCACTTGTAGGCTGACCAGAAACTCCCAGAGACCCCATGAGGTTGGGGCCCAACATCTCCCCCCTTCTTTATATAAATTAGCACCTATCTCAGGTGACTAGGATGTTAATGTTAATCTTAGTATCAATAACCAACCCTATATAAATGTAAACAAACATTTATAAACAATATTTGGGAATGTGGGCGTCATTCTTTCCAAACTACTTCCTGCTGTTAAGGGGTGCTGAAATACCATGGGGATCATGACAAAAAACAAAACAAAACCCAGAAACCTGTTGAAGTTCTTGTTTTAGTGGTCTGCAATGCTGCATCATCTCAGCTGTTTTAGGTGCTGGATCACCTGGGCCACTGCTTCAGGTGGTCTTGCTTCATCAAACCATACTAGTCTGGAAGGAACCCACAGCTTTTTATGTTCTGTGGAAACAAAAGCAGAAATTCTTTTCCCAAGTAACCTGTCCTTATATTTAAATTTAGAAGTCAAAGCATTTCCAAAACTTGCAAGTTGGATTAATTTAGCAACATTAATAATCATTGTCTTTTAGCAGTTTTTGTTCCTTTCTTAGCAATTAAACAATTTAAAGACAACACAACTGTACACAGTATCCAGACTCTCTGTGTATTTCTCATTTTATATACTTTTATCTTTTCCTTTTTTTAACTTAATATCAGTACCTTGTTTATTAACTGTTACCAATTTTTAATTTACCCACTTTTAATCCACCCTCCAACCTAGGGTGATCTCTCAAGCAAAGCCTGGAGATTTGACCATTCAATTTTACTGTTAGACGTTGAGGTGCCTGTTTTTAATTCTTTTCTTTCTCGAGTCCTCTCTTGAGTCTTCTTTCTGGCCAATCTTTCCCTGTCTTTTTAAGTCTTTTTGGATCTCAGTGGAACTTCCAATTGCTATGCCCGTACCACAAGCCACTCCAAGGTATCAGGAAAAGAGAGACAAGACGTCCATTTGTTTATACTAAGAGAATGCATGTGCTGCCTTTATTGCCAGGAGAGAGAGAGAGAGAGAGAGAGAGAGAGAGAGAGAGAGTGTGTGTGTGTGTGTGTGTGTGTGTGTGTGTCTTCATTATAAGTGCTAACAGCCCTCGTAGGAGAGAGGAGCTTTACATACAGGTTTACAGCACAGTGGAAAAACCCCAGGTAGAAGAGAACGTGTCCAGGCCTTCGCCTGACACCAAGGTCAGGAAAGAAAGGGGAACCTGAGAGATCACCCTCTGTTGGAGGATGGATTAAAAGTGTATAAATTAAAAATTGGTAACAGTTAATAAACGAGGTACTGATATTAAGGAAAAGATAAAAGTATAGGAGATGTTGGGCTTCAACCCCATGAGGTCTCTATGAGTTGCTGGTCAGCCTACAAGTGCAACTTGTTTTCTAGTCCAAGTGCTTCCTGTTTTCTAGTCCTGGCTAACTGCCCTGGCCTTGACCCTCTGACATCAACATCTAGCAGGGGGAAAACATGCTGTCTTCTACCTGGGGTTTTTCCACTGTGCTGTAAACCTGTATATAAAGCCCCTCCCTCCTACAAGGGAGGGCTGTTAGCACTTGCAATGAGACACACACACACACACACACTCTCTCTGTCTCTCTCTCTCTCTCTCTCTCTCTCCTGGCAATAAAGGCAGTACATGCATTCTCTTAGTACAAACAAGTGGACGTCTGGTCTTTCTTTCCCTGATACCTTGGAGTGGCTTGTGGCGCTGGCCCCGCACCTTTGTGGGCACCAGGCACACGTGTGGTGCACAGATGCTCACACACGTAGGCTATGCTCTGGGCAGTAAGACGAGCCGCTGAAGCTGAGATGGGGGTGTGCGTCGAGACAGACACAGCGGATGTTAGCATGCGCTGGACTCCGAGTTGGCGAGGAGAGCACAAGGTAGAGGCACTGACGTGCTCTGCCCTACAGCGAGGATGCATGAGGGAAATACACACTAGGCCTGCGCCAGGTCCCCCTTCCTGGGAGCCGGAAACGCAGGGTCAGGAAGCCGAGAGCCAAGGGACAGGAGATGCCCAGCGTCTTGGTGCAGCATAAAGGACACCACAGTAACCAGAATAGTCTGCCTTTGGACTGGTTGGTTTGGAAAAGACTTACTTTTGGACGACAAGGAACGCAGACAGCCTACATGGGCCAGAAACAAGCTGAGGCCGAGGGTGACCCTTAACTGACCCACTTCTGGAGCGCGTGGATTACAGTGCCGTCAGCCTGATGCGTCCCCTGTGGTCCTGGGACTAAGCCCAGGCCTAATGTGCCCGGCATTCTACCAACCAAGCTGCACCCCCAGCAGAGAGGCTAAAACGAATGTTTTCAGTTATTACTTTGTGTGTGAGCGTGTGGGACACGTACATGGAAGTCCTGGGGAGCAAACTCAGATTGACAGGGTTGGTAGCAAGTACCTCTACCCGCTGAGCTATCTTGTCCGCTCCAGGAAAGACCTTTAAAAAAATTTTTTTAAGATTTGTTTATTAAAGTACAGTGTCCTGCCTGCATGTATGCCAGCAGGCCAGAAGAGGGCGCCAGATCTCATTACAGATGTGCGTGAGCCACCATGTGGTTGCCGGGAATTGAACTCAGGACCTCTGGAAGAGCAGCCGGTGCTCTTAACCTCTGAGCCATCTCTCCAGCCCCCAGGACAGACTTCTCATTGTTTTATATTACATTTTCTTGTATAAGTGTGTGCACACACACGCATAAGTCAGAGGACACCTTGCAGAGGCTGGGTCTCTGCTTCCACCGTGTGAGGCCCAGGGATCAAACTCAGGTCATCATTCCTGAAGGCAGAACTGCCTTTACCCACCGAGCCATTTACTACCCTAAGATATAATAGGAAAGAGAGAGCCTGTCACAGCATGACTGTCAAGACAGGGGACATGGCTGCAGGTGGGACCATCCCGGCCAGTGCTATGGGAGCAGAGACTGAATGCATAACTACCCACCGACATGAGCTGTCTTGTTGCTGCAGCAGGATCCCCGGCAAAGCAACTTAAGGGAGGAAGGAGGGGGGTGGGTGAGGGGCGGGGAGGGTTTGCTCCAGCCCGCAGTTGGGGGACACAGTCCATCCTGGTGGGGAGGCCCGGCAGCAGAAGCTGGAGGCATCTCATCACATCACGCCCAGTCAGAGGAGTGGACTGCTTGTCATCTGTTTGCTGTCTTCCTCTTATGTAGCCCAGCCCATGTGATGGTGCTACCCACTGTTAAGGTGGCTCTTCCCCCTCAGTTAACCTAGTCAAGATAAGCCCTCACAGGCATGCCCAAATGTGGGGCCCCAGCCCCTCGAATTTCTCTGCATTGCTTGTCAGCTGACAGCCACAGGTGCATCCTGCCCTCTAGTCCTGGCTTACAGCCCCGCCTTGCCTACCTGACATCAACGTTTAGTACCAGGAAAACACGAGCTCTTAGACCTGGGGTTTCTCCACCGTGCTGTAAGTCTGTGTAGAAGACCGCTCACTCCTAACGGCAGACACACAGGCAGACGCACCCACACACGCAGAGACACAGACACACACACACACACACACACACACACACACACACACACACACACACACACGCATTCTCCTGGCAATAAAGGCGGCAGACGCATTCTCTTAGCACAAATGCTTGGACGTCTTGTCTTTCATTTCCCGATACCTCGGACTTGTTCCTGGTGCGGACGCCACACCCAAAGGCTTGTCTCCTCGGTGAACCTAGATCCTTTCACGATCACAATACTAAGACAGACCACATAATCCGAGGTGACTGGAGGAAAACCAGCCGCTGGTGGATGGGTTAGGATCAGCTGAGGACAGCAGGGAAAGGACCAGCACTACGGAAGGAACAGATGTGACAGGAAGTATCCGTGCCCAGCTCACTGGGCTGGGTTGGGCTGTGTTGACGGGAGAGTTGAAAAGTTTGGTGGGCTCGAGAGAGCTCAGAGGTTCCCAGCACTGACTGATGTGGCAGCTCGTAACTCTCTTAACTCTGGTCCCTGGGGATCCATTGCCCCCTTATAGCTTTACACAGGCAAAACACACCTGTACATGTAAAACATAATAAAAAGTAAACATTAAAAAAGCTTGATTCATCAGGTCCCTGGTATGAGGCCTTAATAGCTTTGCGGAGCCCACACTGTAACAGGATCCTTATGAGGTAGCAGCTGTGCAAATTCACCTTGCACAAGCGGAGTCTGCTAGGGAGGAAACTGTTCCCCCAGCTACAGCTCAGGCCAGACACCGTCAGACTAGACAAAAGCCACATGAAGGCGCAGCCACTCTCCCCATTGGCCTTACTCAGAGCAATGCCAGCCAGGTCTGGCCCCACTGAGCCTGGTGGCGTGGGGGGGGGGGGATGCCAGGCAGCCCTGTGGCCATGCCCAGGATGAAGCAGCAGGATGACTCACTGGGAACGGTCCTGGAACTCATGGAGGATTGTGAATGGGGGCGGCTAAGGAAGTGCCACCTACAACCGCTCTCAACATTGACGCTTTGAGAAAACATTTCCTCTCACCCTCTGCCGGACCCTGCTAACATTTCCCCTCGCAGCTGCTCCATCCTGGGACTAGATGGTGCTTGTTCGGGATGCTGGGTGGTGAGCCTCCAGGGACTCTGGCGTGGCCAGGTCCAGCGTCCTTCCTACGGGAGGCATTAACTCTCATCTTCGGAAAAGGAGGCGGACTCCTTCTGTTTTCCTCCCTTCCCCTGTCACAGGCATGTATGCCCGACACCTTCCCGTCCTGCCAATACACTTCCTAATGTAATCACTAACCTAGGAATTACCATGCAGTCCATCCATGGCTGAGGCCACATGCTTCTGCAGCTAGGTGTGGAGAAGGCTTAACCGCAGCTCGGTGGTAAGGCACTTGCCTCACAGGTGCATGGCTCGTGGTGGGATCCCAAGAGGTGGGGAGGGAGGGAGGGGCCAGAGAAAGACCAGCAAAGATCCCTGGGAGCTTGTGAAAAATGCAGTATCACTGGCCCAGCCTAGACTCCCTATGCACCTGAGACTCCCTAGGTGACAGACTTAGCAGATTTCCTAGGGGAGGCCTTACCCTCTCCGTGGAGCAGATGGGAGGAGCGGGGAAGTGAAGGGATCGGGAGGAGAGGAGGGAGGGGGAACTGGGATTAGAATGTTAAAAAAATAGATTAATAAAAGAAATGCAAAAAAAAAGAGACACAAGTGGAATGAATTGGAAAAAAAAGGAAAGAGACGGACTCCCTAGGCAACTCTTACATGTATTAAAGTTGGAGAAACTAGGAAGTCTGTTGAGTTTACTTTTTATTATTTTCTGGATTTATTGGTTTCTTATCTTATAAAATAGATTTTGTTATATTAAGTGGAAACTGCTGTTTTGAAACTGAGTATTTTGTACTTTTATTTGCTTTGTTTAAAGAAATATGACACTGACTCAACTGCCGATTATCAGTTGCCACGGTGTTCTCTCTCAGGGCCGAAGAGGACTCAGTGGGTAAAGCTGAATAGACCTGACAAACATTGAGATTGATTCCTGGAACCCAGAGTTGGAAGGAGAGAACTGACTCCCATTACATCATGCCTGTGCACACGCTACACACACACACACACACACACACACACACACACACACACACACACACACAGAGTAGCGGCTCTCGAGTCTATAATCCCAGCATGAGTTCAAAGCCATCTGGTCACCTAGCAGATGCCCCTGGCCCTAGCAGTCAGGCGTCGGGGAGAGGCGGCCACAGGGGCCTCCGCATCCACGCGGCTCTCGTACCCACCCCTAACAAAGACGAGGTGCTAAGGCGGGGCTGGAGCCGGGACCACGTAGGTGAGGAGCTTTGGTAGCGGTTTCTGCCTGGGAGTAGGACTTCAATGGGCGGAGTCCTGCTCATAACCATCCTAAACTTGTGCACCAGAGGGAGGCAGGGTGCTCCCCAACCCTTGCATCAACAGTACCCAAGCTCAGTGCAGTGGCAGGGGCGGCAGGAGCCATGCTGCCCTCAGCCTGGCGTGGGGCAAATCCACAGAACTGGCTACATCCTGGTTTCAGAGAACAAGTTCCCTGGTCTGGTTCTTGAAGGCCCAGCATCTTCCGCCCACCCCCCCCTTGCCCCTCCCCCCGTAGTGCAGAGCATCTAGTGGGCTCGGCTCAGCTGCTCTGCAGGACCAAGATGTCTCCAAAAGCAGATAATCCCTGTGGGGTCCCGTCGATGGGATAAGCCCGGGATTCTCACCCCTACAGCTGTCTAAAGCCCAACGGTATTCCCTTTCGCAAGACGCCCCCGGCGCCAGCACCCGAAGTCTTTACCCAAGCGTCCTGCAGCCCTGGGAGCTGAGGGGCTTTCCGAGTTGCTGTGGTTTGCCAGCACCAGTGTTGGGGTGTTTCCTGGGACCCATCTCTAGGCGTCCGAGTATTTCCATGTTGTTCCAGATCCGTAGATCTAACAAGGTCTCCCTCTGGATTCCAGCATTCCCCAGTATCCTCAAGATGCAGCAACGCAGCTGATACATCTGTTGTGAATGTGAGACTGCACGCCTGTCAAACATTGTACTTTCTGGTCTTTCATACTACGAGAGAGTTAAGTTACTCTTATAGTTAGAAGCCAGAAAAACTCACAGGTTGTTTTCAAACATGTTTACTTGTCTGTCCTACCAGGCACAGAACCGTGTTGGTTCAGGACCCGAACTGTGCCTGCCCCACCAAACACCATGGCCACAGGCACACATTTGATCACATCGTGAACCCTGAGATTGCCTTAATTAAACGAAATCAACCTTGGGTCAAGAGGCGGAGCCAGCAACTGGTTGACAGGAAGTGGCCACAGAGAGTAAGAGGGAGTCAGGAAAACCAAACAGAGGAATGAGCAGGTAGCAGTGACAAGGGACTTTGAGTCTGGTGGCGTTTTTGGTTTGGGGCAGCAAGAGAGAAGCCCTCTCTGAGACGCTGGCTAGGGAGGAAGGTCAGCTGGCTGTTTCTCGGCCTCTCTGAGCCAGCAGGTTTTCACCCCAGCATCTGACTCCCGAGTCATCATCAGTGAAATTTAACTTGAGTTTAAAAACAGCACAGCTTTAAGAAACTACTGACCAGAGCGCATCCTCTACTATGTGTCCGTTTGGCTTTGGTGCTGATGGAGTGTGGGGCTCCACCACAGAAGCTGTGTTTCAAAGAACATTCACAGGTTGGGGTGGGCTTTGCTTTCCCCCTTCTTCCTTTCAGTCTTGGTCTCTTAGAACAGAGGGTCCAGAATTGTTTAGAAACTCACTTAGGTGTTGAGGGGCAGTGCCACCCGCCTGCAATCCCAGCTCCGGGAAGGGGGAGGGGGACGGTGGGGAGGACAGCGAGCCTCGACTATACAGTAGACCTACCGATGTTCACTGCACATGTGTGTATGTGTGCGTGAGTGCCAGTGTGCGAGCGCGTGTGTGTGCGCGCACGTGTGTGTGTGTGTGTGTGTGTGTGTGTGTGTATGCATGTGCGTGTGCGAGCAGGCAGAGAGCAGAGGGTTGTTTCCTCCCCGTCTAGGCTAACCCCCACTGGATGTGATCAGCTGGGACGCCCTCTTCAGGAGCCTTTCTCAAACCAGCGTCTAAAGGAAGAGTGAAAACCAAGCGAGGGATGGGGCTAATAAAATTCAGTTCTCACTCAGTATTAGATTTCATCTTATTTTGTGGGAACTTTTTTTTCCAAACCCGATTTTAGCAAAAGTTCAAGGAAACACGATAAGCAAACACCAAACTTGGCCTCGTTACTTATCGCCACCCCCTTATCTGGGATGACAGTATCAGCTTTGAGACATCAGCCGCTCTGAAACGCAGCATGGGCAACACATCCTGGGACCGAGAAGGCTGTGTGTGTGAAGGTGCCCGCCGGCAGGCCTGACAACCTGAACTGGGTCCCACCCCAGGGTTGAAGGAAAGACCCAACCTCTACAAGTTGACCTCTGACCTCCACAAGGGCACTGGGGCTTGTACGCCTATGCCCACACATACAACACACACATACACATACTAAGTGTAATTAAAAACGCCTTAAGATACTTTGAGAGACCAGATAAACATAATCTTTATTATAATGTATTGTCGTAATTCTTCTCTATTCTGGTTCTTACGTTGATCAGTCAACAAACGTGGTCACAGATGTATACGCACAGGAAACAGTCCAACAGAGGTCAGTACTCCCATTTCAGGCAGCCAAGGGAGTCTGGGAACACACAGGAAGGGACCGCAGCACAACAATTTCTATCTGGTGTACCACATCTTGAGGACAGGCGCCACTTAAAGCTATGAGCATTTTCTGCAGGTAAGGATAGAGGAGTCTTTTCCCAAAACAGCATTAATGCTGACCTAAAGGACTGAATTAGGGGGAAAAATTGCTGCAAGAACCCTTTGGAACACTGAAAGTTTAGTAGGAATTCTGTAACTCGGATGCAAATAAAGGCTTTGCTTTCAGCCAGACACAGGCTCCACCCATTCTCAACACGCTAAGCCATGCTGTCATTTTCTCTGTGGAGGGCAGACAGGCAGAAGTCAATTCAGAACTTCTCCCACGAGCAGCCACTTTCACTGCGGAATCGCTATGAAGAAACCTGAAGCCAGAGGCACCTTCAGTGGTCTTCAAAGGGCATGGGGAGGGGAGAGGCTAAGGCAACGCGTTACCCAGTTTGAAGGTGAAGCCGGGGTGACTGGCATCTCGGCATCTCAAAACCAGATGGGTCTAGAGCAGGTGAGACAGATGGCGTTACTGTCCCTGAAGGGGACGGGGGGCTGGCCACTGGTGTGCGTGTTTATTTTCCTGTTCATCACTAGTGTGGCTGCCTGCTCGGCAGGCCGCCCTGGCGTTCAGCATTGGTGTTCAGAACATAACTTCCTTTCTGCATTGTGTCTTACTGTGTTCGTCTGCGTATAACTCTGCACTGGTTTTCTCAAATGTTCCTTGGAAGCTCACACCATCCGGACAGCGCCTACAGGGTCAGCAGGTTACAGGCAGCACACCCAACCCTCTCCTGGTCTCTTCCTCTCAAGCACTATGCATTGTTCTAGCCTGACAGCAATCTCCTGTATATACATATACATATACACATACACATTTGTATGCACAGATACACTGAAAACACGGAGCTGTATAAAATCACACACCACACAAAGCAGAATCTAGTGAGCTCCTAGTTTGTCAGCACAAGAAAAGGCATGCAGGGTGAGCCCCACAGAGCAGAGGGCTTATGGACACAGATTTCCTATCTCGGTTTGCATTTCCTAGAATATAGCGACGTGTCTTTTCCTACTCAGCAAAATATTTTTTAAAAATTTAGACATTTGTCCACTGTGTTAGATTTAAATGAAAACGCTCCCTACACATATGACGATAAAAGCAAAAACAGCTTACAACACATTCCATTTTTAATACATCAGAAAGTTTCCAAGGCAACATTACTCAACGCCTATGCCGCTGTCCCTAAGCGTAACGCGGACTCTGAGGCAGCGTCCAGGCGGGGGCTCAGGTGCTCTTCTTTTCCTCGCCCAGTAAGTTCACCGTCGCTTTCTTGACTGTTGGGGGGAAAGGAAATTGTATCAAGAAGCTTTTAGAGTGTAAGCTCCCCGGAAACTAGACAAAGTGAAGTCACTAAGCCGGATGGCTCATGGGCGGATGAGAACGCACTGAGGCTTGTGGTCAAGGCTACGAGGGCTTCCAGGAAACGGACACAGCGCCTCTGTAGAGCACAGATCCTCAAGGACTAAGCAGAATTCTTGAAGGTCGGTCATCTAGCCTCTAGGCTAGTATGACATCATTACCTGCACTATCTGCCCTGTCTCCCTCAGTCATCAAAGGCAGCAGAGGCTGTCACAGAGTCGGAGAAAAGGGACCACGCCAGTACTGCAAATATCCAGACTTGCTCCTGTGCCACTACCCACCCCCAGGACAGGAAAGATGGAGGTGGGGCAGAGTCTTCTGGAACAACCCCCCCCCCCCCCCCGGGAGACTCCACAGGTGGCAGCTGTTTCTGATGGAGTCCAGCGTCCACAAGCTTCCCGGCAGCTGCCTTCCATTCCTCACTTAGAATCACCCGGCAAAGCTGACAAAGAAGGAAACAGTCTTCCTCTCTCAATGGCTACCTCAGAGACACCCGGTGAATCTGAACCGTCCAGTGAACCAGGGAGCCAGCTCTACAGCCCACCTTCGCCGGGTTCTAAAACCCTTTTGGGGTCTACTCTCTAGGTCCAAAGCTAGAAGCGAGCAGTTGGGGCAGGTTTGACGGCCCGGGACACCTGGAATACTCACTGTGTGTCCCTTATATGTCAGCCTCTTTCTAGACAGCTATCCATGCTCTTCCTGTCCCATCCACCCCCCACCACCGCCATGTCTCTCTCTCCTACTCACTGAGAGATCAGAAATAAGGGGAGCGCTTCCCGAAGCTCCCAGTCACACACGCCCAGCGGCCCCTCTGCCACCAGCCTCCACCCTCGCCTCTGTTTACGAGGTCCCAGCTCTGGCCATTCCCTCTGTGGCTGAGAATGTGGCTGTGCGTAGCCCCCTCCCCCTCCCTCTCACCAGCCGCTCAGTGTTCTCGACTGACCATCCCCACTCACTGCTTTGCCTCTCCTACCTTAAGAAAGGTCCCTAAAGACTGCAAGACCCTGTTTCCCTCCATGTAGACACCACTGTCCCTTTCTCTCAAGTCCCTTCAATCGGCGAGTCCCTCCCCAGCACCCACAGTTGCTCTCTTCAGGTCACTTCCGTCCTCGTTGCCAAGTCTGTCTCTCAGTCTTCCTCATCTTACCCAACCCCGCACAGCAGGTGGCGTTATGGCCACCTCACTGGGACCAGGCTCTCTGGCGTTCCTGCTAACCTCATCAGCATCTCCCTGGCTGGTGGCCCACACCCTCAATGCACACCCTCAGCGTAAGGCTGCTCCCTGGGGCTCTCAACATCAGCATCCAGGTGGCCGTCTGACTGCTCCATGCAGGTGTCTAACAGACCCTTCAGACATCTGCCCAGGGCCGGATTCTGGACTTCCCCCTACCCAGCCTTCCCACCTCAAAGGCAAGTCTCTCCTTTCCACTGCTGAGGTTGTAAAACCTGCCCTGGTCTGGCTTCTTTCTCTCTCCAGCTCCTAGCCTAATTCACACACAAATCCTACCTTTAGAAATAAAGTCAAGCATCCATCCCACACTTAACTATTGCTACGTTACTGTTGCTACAACAAATCAGGAAGCTGTCATCTCTAGCCAGATCACAGCACCCTAAACTAGACCACTGACATCCTCTCTTAATCAGTCCAGCCCGGGATCTGCCTCCTGCCCACCTCTCTGACCCTGTTTCCTGCTGTCCTTCCCTGTTCCTCTTATTGCTTCCAGGCCAAACTGTGTCACATGCAGTTCCTGGACAATCTACCCTCGGGTCCCCTCGGTTACTTTTTCAGGCCTGGCTCAGGGCAGCCTTTTGTGACCCCCGATCCTGACTCTCAGCTGACAGGCCTGGGGAGGGAACCCAGCTGTGGAACTGCCCCATCAGATTAGCCTATGGGCGTGTCTCTGGGTTATCTTCCCCATTGGTAACTGAGGCAAGAGAGCCCCACCCACTGTCGTATAAGAAGGGCAGCGGTCAACACAGGCCTGGAAGTCAGCCAGCAAGCAGCATTCCTCGCTGACTTCAGAGGCCAGCTCCTGCCTCAGTGTGCCTCAGCAATGGACTTTGATGAAACAAACCCTTTCCTTCCCCAAGCTGGTTTTTTTTTTTTTTGATGGAAGGCTTTCTCATCACAACAGGAACCCAAACTAGCACAGCCACCTTGGTGATGATTTCCTGATCTCTCTGTTTTAAAAAACTGCTTATCCGTCTTCTGCCTCCCAGATGCTGAGGCTGCAGTCACACCATACATCCTCACACCCAGCAGCAGAAACAGTTAGGACGCCATACTCAACACGGTCAACCCGAATTGAACTACATAGGTGTTTCCCCCGGCTGCAGATGGTAACTCTGAAACACCTCCCCGCAGTGGACAAGTCACTTTTCTAATCTGATGACTGAAGGCCGCACTAAAACTGTCACTGGGAAAGAAGCAGCGGAGACCCCAGAGGACGGGGCGGCCATGAGCCTGCTGTTTGAGCCGGGGACGCCACATCTCCTGCACACACGGTGCCACGCTGCTCCTGGGCCTTACCTTCCTTTGTGATGGTGTCTGCCCCTGGGCCTTACCTTCCTTCGTGATGGTGTCTGCGGTCTCTTTGGCTTTGTCTTTCATGTCCTTCACCACGCTGTCTACCTGGGACTCGTGCTTCAGGAAGATGGGACGGATGATGCGTCTGTAGAGCAGCTCTGCCCCGTTAGATGGGCTCGGGGCCATGCACCACAGCAGGAAGCCACACTGCGGGACAGAGCACTGGTGAGAAGGGGCAGGGCACTCTGGGACGACACTCGTGTCCCCCACCACTCTGGGATAGGAGGTTGTTTCTGACACACCCACCCGTATTTCCAGTGTTTTCTGAAGGCTAACTGGAGGCTTTTCTTAGATGGGAAAACAAACAAATCACAGTCATTAATGAACCAGCATGAGCTACAGAAGGCTGTCTCAAGGGAGAAGGAAGAGGAGAGGAGGTGGCTGGGAATATAGTTCTGTTGTTACAGTGCTGTCCTAGCACGGTCAAAACCCTGGGCACAAGCCCTCGCACCGCAAAAAACTAAGCATGGTGGGTGGTGCCAGCCCATAATTCCAGCACTGCGCCGTGGAGGTAGAGCCAGAGGATCTGGCGTTCAAGGTCATCCTCACCCACACGGGGAAGCTGAAGTCAAGCTGGGATATGAGAGATCATGTCTCAAAGAGATAAGTATGACAGGCGAATGTCCTTATGCATATGTTTCTCTTATTGGTTGATGAGTAAAACACTGTTCGGCCAATAGCTAGTAGACGCAGGAAGACAGGCCGGGCTAGGACGAGGAGAAGGCTGGGGAGAGAGGCAGAGAGGCCACGAGGAGAGATGTTATGTAGCCACTGAAGGAGTAACAGATCCGGACATTCTCCAGTAAGCCAAGACCATGTGAAAATACATAGACTAGTAGTTATGGGTTAACAATTAAGAGGGAGCTAGCCAATAAGAAGCCCAAGCTATCGGCCAACAGTTTTATAACCAATATAGCATCTGTGGGGCTGAAAGAAGAAGCAGGACCTAGGGGGAAAAGAAACTCCAGCTATACAGATAAATAAAACAAATATGAATGGGAGATGGGGAGAATGGCAGGAAAGTAAAGGGAATATAAATGCCATAATGAAACCCACCATGTTTTAAAAATTGTGTACTGTGTACGATTGAAATATGATGCACGTCAAAAAGACAAGCATGGTGTGTACTCACTCATATATGGTTATTAGACATAGAGTAAAGGATTACCAGCCTACAATCCACACCTCCAGAGAAGCCAGGAAATGAGGAGGACCCTAAGAGAGACATACAGGGTCTCCTGGAGAAGGAGAAAGGGACAAGATCTCCTGAGCAAATTGGGAGCATGGGGGAGGGGAGAGGGAGTTAGGAGAAAGAGAAGGAGAGAAGAGGAGGGGAAAGGAGGACATGAGGGAGCAGGAAGATTGAGTCAGGGGAAAAATAGAGGAGAGCAAGAAAAGAGACACCATAATAGAGGGAGCCATTATAGGTTTAAAGAGAAATCTGGCACTGGGGAAATGTCCAGAGATCTACAAGGATGACCCCAACTAAGAATCTAAGCAATAGTGGAGAGGCTGCCTTAAATGTCCTTCCCCTATAAAGAGATTGACGACTACCTTATATGCCATCCTAGAGCCTTCATCCAGTGGCTGATGGAAGCTGAAGCAGAGATCCACAGCTAAGCACTAAGCTGAACTCTGGAATCCAGTTGCAGAGAGGAGTGATGAGCAAAGGTGTCAAGACCAGACTGGTGAAACCCACAAAAACAGCTGACTTGAACAAGGGGAGCTCATGGACCCCAGACTGATGGCTGAGAGGCCAGCATGGGACTGATACAGACCCCCTGCACATGGAGGCCTGGGAAGTCTATAGGGCCTTGGGCAGTGGATCACTATTTAACCCTAGCATATGAATGGGCTTTAGGAGCCCATTCCACATAGAGGGACGCTCTCTCAGCCTAGACACACGGGGGAGGCCCCAGGCCCTGCCCCAAATGATGTAGCAGACTTTAAAGATCCCCCATGGAAGGCCTCACCCTCCCTGGGGAGTGGATAGAGGAAGGGATGAGAGGTTGGTGGGGGGATGGGAGGATGGGTGGGAGAGGGAACTGGGATTGATAAGTAAGATAAGATTTTTTTCTAATGTAAATTAAAAAAGAAATATGGTGCACATGTGTGAGCGCAGCTGTGCGTGTGTGAGCGCGGTACACGGGTGTGAGTGAGTGCGGGTGCGCGTGTGGAGATTAAAGACCAACTTCCGGGCCGGGCGTTGGTGGCGCACGCCTTTAATCCCAGCACTTGGGAGGCAGAGGCAGGCGGATCTCTGAGTTCGAGGCCAGCCTGGTCTACAGAGTGAGTTCCAGGACAGCCTCCAAAGCCACAGAGAAACCCTGTCTCGAAAAAAAGAAAAAAAAAAAAAAACCAACTTCCGGAATCAGTTCTCTCCCTCCACTGTGAGATCCGTGAGTCAAGTCCTGGCTGCTGGGCTTGCAGAGCGAGGGGGGCTGGGGGATGGCTTGCTGCACGAGCATGAGGACCCATGTTTAGATCCCCAGTACCATGTAAAAGGCTGGTGTGTGTGTGTGTGTGTGTGTGTGTGTGTGAGGGTGGGTGAGGGTGGGTGTAAACACATGCAGGTGAGCACACACCCTACACACAGACGCCCAAGCAGCAGGCTGAGAACATGTTTAACATACAAGTTTTCGACAGTGTGGAATATTCCTTTACACTGTGTGGTATACGTCACTGTGACTGGGCTAACAAAGAAGCTGACTGGCCTATATAGCTAGGCAGGAGAGGCTGGGGTGGAGAGCCAGGCTAGGAGGGTTCTGGGGAGAAGGGAGGAGTCGCCAGGAGGTGCAGCAAGTCACACTGGAGGGCAGGTAATGCCGTGGGCCACGTGGCGATACACAGATTAATGGAGGTGGGTTAAGTTGTAAGAGCTACTTAGTCATAAGCCTGAGCTATGGGCTGAGCATTTATAATTAATGTTGAGTCTCCGTGTTGGTTATCTGGGGACTGGTAGCAGGGAAGAAAAGTTTGTCTACAGGTCAGCATGGGCAAGATAGCAAACCTTCAAAGAAAGGAGAGGGATATGTTTCTGGCTGGTATTCTTACACAGTATGACTGATTTTCGGGAATGAATTATCCATGGAGAGACAGATACTCGCTTCTGTCTCTGAGGGCATCAAGGTGAAGTGCAAATAACTCCCAGACTAAGAACTGAAAGAAGTCTGTCTCATGAGTTTAGGCAACTCAGTGTGTTTGGGTTCTTTTTCTGTTCTGTGGGGTTTTTTTTGTTTTTTGTTTTGTTTTGTTTTGTTTTTTAGGAAAATCATGATCTGCTTTTTATGCTTTTTTTTACATTTATTTATTTATGTGTATAAATGCTTTGCCTGCAAGAATGTACTGTGACATATGTGCCCACAGAGGTCATACCCTTCTGGAACTGGAGTTATGAATAGTTGTGAGCCACCATGTAGGTGCTGGGAATTGAACCTGGGTCCTGAGGAGGAGGAGGAGGAGGAGGAGGAGGAGGAGGAGGAGGAGATGCTCTTAGCAGCTGAGCTATCTCTCTAGTCTGTGATGTTTTTTTTTTTTTTTTTTACCAGCTAACAGTAGAGCAACAGTACCATCTGAAGCTCTCACTGTTGGTGGAACCCTCTGAAATGCTATTCACCTGCAGAGACACCACTTGTGAGAAATCCAGCCAGGCAGATTCTCTTTTCTGCATGAATTAAGGCAAGGCTAACAGAGGGGACCAGAGTCGAACGTCTCCAGTTCTGTCTTCAGTGTGATTACTCTGCAGAATACACAACCGCTTATCCACTTGGTGGCTTCCTGGTACCCTCTGGCTACTGTCTTGAGACAGTAAAAATAATTGCTGCCCTCCTCCTACATTCTCAGCACTTTCCAGTTCTCATATTAAAAATAAGGTTAATTACTGCTCAACTCTCAAGGCAATACCCAGCTATCAGCTTTCAAAACTCCACCTCACATGTAACTACTTTTCTCACAGATGTGAGCTCATTTTTCAGCAAGGTCTCCTCCAAGGGCCGGCTGATACTTCTCCCAGAGGCAACCACACAAGCCCACTCTTACCCACGGTTCAGACGAAGGGCACACACTGCTTTAACTGGAGTACTGTGACACTGGCACTGACACACGGATCGTATATGACAAGCCAGGTAACTCTGTCTGCTGCTCCAGAGCTATCCCTGCCCAAGAGTGGGGATACAAACTGACTGTCAGGGACCATCCTGGCAGGAAGTTTATTCAGGCCAATGCCAGGGAAAATGTATTTCAGGGGCTGGAGATGTAGCTCAATGATACAGTGCTTATCTAAAATGCACCAGGTCCTTCAGGGTTCAATCCTCAGAACACACACACACACACACACACACACAGGGTGGGGGGGATATTTTATGTATCTTCTTTTGGGGGGAGGATATTTTATGTATCTTCTTTTGGGGGGAGGATATTTTATGTATCTTCTTTTCCTACAATGAACTGGTCAGAAACTGAAGTCTGTCATTTATGTTCTGAGGACCTGAAAGCAGAAGACAAGCTGTCTGGAGGACAAAACAGGGGAATACGCTCCACACACAACATATACTTGTATGAAATGGCTTTATGTAGACTTGTATAAGTAATGAAGGAAGGAAACAAGTAAATCTAGATTTTGGAAAGCCTCTGCAATATAGCCACAAAAAGGCGACAGGCTAAATTTAAAGCCAACTGTTCAAAAACTAAAATAAAAAAATCAATTGTTCAAGCTGTGCACAATAATTTGAGGTCACCTGAGTAACATAGTAAAACCCTGTCTTTTCTTTCTTTCTTTTTCTTTTTTTCTTTTCTTTTTTTGACACAGGGTTTCTGCCTCTGTCTCCCAAGTGCTGGGATTAAAGCCTGCACCACCACCACCACCAGTGTAAAACCCTGTATTTAGGAAAAAGTAAAACAGAAATGACTGCTCCTCCTGAATCATAAACAAAATGAAAATGAGCAGAGAAGGGGTAAGATTTCCCTGCTTTTGTGTCCCACTAAAGTACACTATTTCCATTTCTGCCCCTGTGATAATGCAGTCTGACATAAAGCACTTTGGGGAATGAACGGGTGTGTTTCAGCTTACATCTCCATCACTGAAGGAAGGCGTGGCAGAAGCTCATGCATGAACTTGAAGCAGAAACCAGGGAGGTACACGCTTGAGGGCTCTCTCAGAGTCTCATGTTCAACTAGCTTCCTTACACAGCCCTGGTCCACCCACTGCCCAGGGAATGGTACCACCCCCAGGTGGGCTGGGCTCTCCCACAACAATTAGCAGTCAGGATAAACCCCCAGAGGCACGCCCACAGACGGATCAATTGAAACCCTCCTCTCCAGTCACTCTAGCCTGGGTCAGCTCCACCACAGCTAGGCCATGAAGTTAAAACAAGAAATGTTGGGCCTGGGGAGAGATGGCCCATAAAGCGCTTGACGTGGAACTGTGAGGACAGAAATCGAACCCCCAGAAGCCATGTCAAAAGCTGGGTGGGCTATAATCGCTGCGCGTGGCGGTTGGAGACAGACTTTCCCCAGAGCAAGCTGGCGAGGCCGACTGATGAGCCCCGGGCTCAGCAAGGGACTCTGCCTTAACACAGAGCCATTGAGGAAAACCCTGATACCAACTCCTGTTCTGCACACACTGTGCCCATCTATGTGAACACAGACAGACAGACAGACAGACAGACAGACAGACAGACAGACAGACAGGCGTGCACACACACACATACACAGAGAGAGAGAGAGAGAGAGAGAGAGAGAGAGAGAGAGAGAGAGAGAGAGGGGATGCTATGCTTTTCTCTAACAAAAGGGAAAGCATCCTTGTGCAGCACTGTGAACATTACATTTCCTTGGGACATCTTTGTAAGGGCATCATTTTCCCATTCAACCAGAAACTCTCAAATGTCTGCTCTAATAACAGCACTGCTCACTGTCAGGACATTACATGCCCATTTCCCTATACAGTCATCTGCACTGGGCATTTTCAACCTTTTAAACCGTCTGCCAGGCCAGGCTTGGTGGCACACACCAGTGTTCACTGTGCAGCAAGTTCAAGGTCAGCCAAAGTCACCAGAGACTGTCTCAAAAACAAAACAAAAGTTTGCCAGTTTAGTGAACAAAATATGAGGCTTTATTATTTTAACTCCCTGTGTTGGTTGGTATTTGTCAACTAGACACAAACCTGGGAAGAGGGAATCTTTTCATTTTAACTATTTTTTATTTTACTGTAGGTGTCTGAGTGTTTTGACTGAATGTGTGTGTCTTATGCTGATAGCAGCCTGAAGAGAGCCCTGAATCCCCCTGGGATTGGAGCCGTGAACAGGTACAACCTGCTATGTGGGTGCTGAGAATTGAACCCAGGCCCTTTGCAAGAACAGCTAGTGTCCTTATCTTTTCAGCCCAAGAGGGAATCTTAGCTGAGAAAATGTCCCCACCAGGTCTGTCTCTAGACAAGTCTGTGAGGTATTCTCCTGATTAATAATCGATGTCGGGGGGCAGTCCATTGTGAGCGGTGTCACCCAGGCATGTGGTCCTGGTCTGTGTAAGAAAGCCAGGAGACAGCCCCCCCTCCAGGTTTACACTTAAGCCCCTGCCTGGGCTTCCCTCCGTGACGGACTGACTGTAAGACAAAGTTTCTCCTCTCCAGGTTGCTTTTGGCCGGCGTTTTAACTAAGACACCCCGTGCCCCACATCGCTGGGGAGGTGCTTCCTGGACACTCATATTCACCACTGTTTTCCTTTTGATCAAATATCTATACAAAAATTCTGCCTGTTTCTTCATTTACAGAACTGTTCATGCATTTTGTATATCAGTCCCTTATTTGATATCAATGTTGTAAATATATATATCCTCCTGGTCCGTCATTATTTTGATGTAGTTTTGTGCTACCTGTTGTCATATAGAGTTCTTAAAATGTTTATCTCGACAAATTCATTAAATCTGTTTCGTGACTTTTGCATTTTCTGTTTCCAGACCTCAAAGTTCAAAACAAAACAAAACGCAGCCTCCTACACTTTTCCTTCTAAATCAGATGTCCGTACAGGACACTGTGAGACTCTGAGGGAAAGCGGGGAGGCTAACCATCAAAGGTCAAGACTTCCCCGTTCCTCAGCCTCTGGTGGGTACAACTTAGAGGCATCTTTGAGGGTGGGGAGGGGAAGGCGGAGCGGAGAGTCATTCATTCACTGCTTCTTCTGCTGCCCCGATCTCCCCGAGCTAGACCTGACTCACACACCGCAACTCTAGCATACACGGGTGTGGCCTTTATTCCATGGCTGGACAGAGTTTATGAATCCCTTGGAGGGAAACGGGTTTTCAGGCCAAAATACTAAGATACTTGATGAGTGTACTGTTTCTAAAGGAAAACAACATAATCAGCCACAGACTCTGTCAGAAGCAAGACCACAACCGAAAGATGCAGAATTTTACACCAGATGGTTCCCAGCTCAAAGCGAGACGGTTGTGCAAGCCTAGAGCCAGAGCTGGACTGAGGACTGCTGGGACCCGCAGAGACGGAGAGAGCCAACTCCTGACAGCGTCCTCTGACCTTCACAAGTGCACACTCACACACACTCATACACACTCACACACACTCATACAAGTAAATAAAGCGGAAATAAGAACCCAGCACTCAGGAGGCAGAGGCAGGGGCATCCCTGTGAGTTGGAGGCCAGCCTGGTCTACAGAGTTCCAGGACATTCGGGGCTGTTACACAAAGAAATCCTGTCTTGAAAAACAAAACAATCAAAAGGCTTTATTCTTATTTTAAGTATATGAGTGTTCAGCTTATGTGTGCCTGGTTTCCACGGAGACCAGAAGAGACTTCAGGTCCCCTGGGACTAGCGTTACAGACAGTTGTGAACAGCTTTGTGGGTGCTGGGAATTGAACTTGGGTCCTCTGCAAGTGCAGCCAGTGCTCCCAACCACTGAGCCTTCTCCCCAGCTACAACAATGGTTGTGTGAAGTAAAGTACAGAATGGATTTTTAGTTTCAAAACCTTTCAGAACAACTTCCACCTTTAAACCATGCCATGCGTACTGTGTATTAAAATGGGCTCAACAAGGCGGGAAAGAGGGCAGCCTAAAGGACTCCCACCTTCTCCAGCTTGCAAGTCTGCAGATCTGGGAAACAGAGGCACTGGCCACATCATGCCCACTGACCAGAAGCAGGGCCTCTCCTGTGAAGACGCCTGGGGAAGCCTCTGAGGACAGCCTGTCCGCTAAAGAACCGCCATATCCACAAAATCAACGGCTTCCTCCCGCTCACTCTCCTCTGGTGCAAGCCAGAAGCCTACAGAGACCCAGCTATGAGTTTCAGCTCCCTGTCTTTCAGCACAAACTGCCCTGGCTCTTCCAAGGCCTTAAGCAAAGGGAGAAATGAGTCCTGCCTTCTTGGCTGCAATCGGAGACCAGAACCGCTATATACAACATCTAAGTCCTTACTCCTCTTTAGCCTGGTATAAGGCCCTAAGATGGAGTCTGAGAGAGGCTAAGGAGACCCGATGTGGAGGGAAGCCGCCTTTAGAAGACACGGTACCTTCAGCATGTAGTAGAAGGGGAACCAGGACAGGAAGAGGTCAGAGAAGAATTCTGCAATACTGAACACGCCATAGACCACCCAGTATGTCAGCCACTGGGTGTCGTCATCTTTGTTGGGGCTCTCGATGGCTTTCATTCTGAAAAGCAACACAAAAGAAAACACGTTGAAAACTAGTGAGATCCATTATCCCTTCACAGCCATTCTCCAGCACCAGGCAAATGTATGAACTGTAGCAAACTTGAACTCCAGCGCTCAGGAGGCAGAGGCAGGAGGCCAGGCCAGGGCTACGGAATGAGACCCTGTCAAAAACAATAAAAACAAATGAAACTTTCAGTAATAGCCCGTGGGATAGCTTTTTTTGTTCTGCTTTGTTTTCTCTTTTAGAGGAAGAAACTGCAGCTTAGAAAAGAGAAATAGCGTGCACTACAAGTGGGTTTTACCTAGGGCCCCCTCCAAAGCCTGTGTTCACTACACTGTGGGATGCTGTCGTCTTAATTAGAAAAACAATTCACCACCAGGCTGGACAGAACCTAGCAAAATGTCAGGTACAAGGTGGACAGTTAATATTTACTAATTAATTTAAGTGCAGCCAAACTCGGTAAAGTGTGTCTGATCTCAGCCCTGCTAAGGCAGACGGGAGACAGAAACAATCCTCCACGGCTCACTGGACAGCTAGCTGTACACTGTGGGAAACAAGAGACCCTGCCTTAAGCAATGAAGAAGGCAAGGACTGACACCTGATATTGTCCTCTGAGCCATGGCAAGCATGTGCCACTCCCTGACACCATGCCCCAAACACACTATGGTTTTCCTTTTTTAAAAGAGAAAACTGTGCGGTTGATCCCAATGGAGAGGCAAACTTGACAGCCATCTTTTCAGATTTCCAGCCTTCACAGCATACCCTACTCATTTCTAAGAAAGGAAGTCCCAGTAGTGTCGTGGGATATTTAACTGTGTAGAGATATGTTACATTTGTTACCACTGCCTGTGTTAATGATGTAAAGATGTGTTACATTTGTTTCTTCTGCTGAGGAATATTACTTTAACTGTGTAAAGATGTGTTACATTTGTACATAAAGGTGTGTTACAGTTGTATTGCATCTGTTTAGTTATGTAAAGATGTGTTGCATCTGTTTCACCCCGCCTGCCTAACGCACCTGATTGGTCTAATAGAGAGCTAAATGGCCAATAGCTGGCAGACAGAATAAGTAGGAGAAATCTAGGCTCAAAAAAGAAAGAGGGAAAAAAAGAAGAGAGGGGCAAGAAGCCCCCAGCCAGCCAGCCACAAGAAGCAGGGAATAGTAGGATATACACAAGGAAAGAAGGTTGAAAAAACCCTGAGGCAAAAGGTAAAGAGAAACAAATTAAAGTTAAAAGAGCTAGTCGTAAAGGAGCTAATTTTGTGTTAAAACAAGCAAACATACAAAAGATGTATTTGTGTGTGCTGACAGACCAAGACCGATATCCAGAAGGATTTCAGAGAAGAAAATCAGTTCTGAGTATTGGGATAATGACTTTTACTTCTTTAAGGTCTCTAATGATGGAGGGGGCAGAGGAGAGTTCTATCTGAAAGCACTGAGTTCCACACTCTGACTACTGCTTCCTATGAGACCAGTTCTCTTTGGAGCTAGATACAAACAGTAAAGTGAACACACTCACTTAACGTCTCTCTTGAGGAAACAGCTAATAGATTTCCTTAGTCTTCTCTAACAATGACACTAACTGTGCTTTAGGGATTAAAAGGCCTTTGATACATACACAGAGACACAGAAGAGACACAAAGCCCATTGGTTGAAACAGACTCATTTGAACTTCCTACTTAAACGAAATGAACTATCAAAAACTAACTACTCTAAGTCAGGGTAACTGGGCACGTTGCATGATTGGCTTTGCAGCACCTCAACATGACTCCACCACTCATTCAAACCGGGGGGCAGGCGTTCTCTCTGGACTTTAGCTCGCTGTGATAAACCTTACTGTGTTCTGTGACAATTACAGCAGTTAGTATATGCAATGCATTTATAAACACAGAGTGGCACAGAATAAATATGTCCACAACAGGTAATCATTATGGTATAGGGAAGTAAACAGAGACCGACTAACAGCCGGTAGAAGGAATGTTACCAGTTAATAGAGGCTAACAGGAGGACAGAGAACTATAGATGGGTTTAAACTGTGCTGCAAAAGTAAAGAGTTAGCTGAAATCCCCCAAGTCCTGTTTGCAGGTTAGTAGAAAAATTTTGGATACCAGTGAAACATTCTTTGGGCCAACTCTGGAAGATACACCAGGATTTATTTATTTATTTATTTATTTATGTGTTTATGTGTTTATGTATTTATTTATCTTGCATTGAGCTGATACGCACACAAGGGCCCTCATGCGTCTCTCCCAGCCCACTGGGGCTCAACAGTTGGTGTGTGTGTGGGGGGCTCCATCCTTGTTGACCCACCTACTTGTTCACAGCTCCATGGTTGGGTGTGTTTGCTTGCTGAAATAAAGCTGAGGACTAAGGGTGTCTAAAGGACAATAAACACACAGGAAGACAGCCAAAGATGACACGGTCGCTACCCATCTTCTCTCCCTCCCAAGCTAAGCATCATTCCCCGATCCAGACTGGACCACGATGCGAGTCTCAGGACTCAGGTGATTACGATGCCGCCATCCAGGTGCAGCTGTAACGCACTCCCAGTAGGGATGCTGACAGCAGACGTGGCTCTGCGGAAGGGACAGTGATTACGCGATTCTTTTGTCGTCCTGCTCAGTTTTGCTATGGATCTGTAATTACTCTTAGAAACGGGCTACTTAGAAAGAAAACTCTGCCTACAGACTAGGATTTTATAGTATCAGATTTGAAAAATCCCTACACCACCATTGTGCCATGTTAGGTGTTGTTTACTTCCTTTTGTTTTTCCGAGACAGGGTTTCTGTGTGTCCTGGCACTCGCTCTGTAGACCAGGCTGGTGTCAAACTCAGAGATCCACCTGCCTCTGCCTCCCGAGTGCTGGGATTAAAGGTGTGCGTCACCACTGCCAGGCTGACCTCAAATGTGACATGAGGCTCTCGGGACTGACTCTCCCACTCTGAGGAGCTGTGACTGCAGGAGTGTGCTATGGCTACTGGTCTCACGCTAGCTGTTTTGATCAACACAGTGCATCTTTTCCTACGTGAACATCACCTATGCACCAACACCACCTCCGCTTACATCTGCAGCCCAGCCTCAGACTGGCATGAGGGAGCTCTGTGAGTGGTCCCTGACACCATTAAACTTTCGCAGCGAAATTCTAAGGAAGCTCCACGCCCTCTCACGCCCAGTGAAGACTCACTCCAGATGCATGGCAGGCAGACACTCCTTTGTACGCTCTCACAGCACTGTTTATGTGGATAACTGGCAGAGATGCTTTGACTAGGGGAAGCCAGGTCCGGGAGATGAATCAGGGTCTCAAACCCACAGAGGTAATCCAGTGCCTTTGCTTGATAAACTCTTGTGACTCCTAAGAGATGTTCATACAGCACAGCTGGGACCAGTGGCATGGGGAGGAAATATGCCTGACAGCATGAAGACACATTTTCCTGTTGACAAAATGAGAGAACATAGCCGGGCGTTGGTGGCAAACGCCTTTAATCCCGGCACTCGGGAGGCAAAGGCAGGCGGATCTCTGTGAGTTTGAGGCCAGCCTGATCTACAGAGCGAGTTCCAGGACAGCCTCCAAAACAATACAGAGAAACCCTGTCTCGAAGAAAGAGAGAGAGAGAGAGAGAGAGAGAGAGAGAGAGAGAGAGAGAGAGAGAGAGAGAGAGAGAGAGAGAGAGAGAGAGAGAGAGCGCCTTACAACTAAATGATGGTTTCTTATTCTTTACTTTCCAGCTTCCTGAGCAGGCGTTGCTGGGCGGGTGGCGGGTACAGCGTTTGCCTAGCATGTATGCATGTGTGTGTGAGGCTCTGCATTCAACCCTAGAGTCGCGAACAAATCACAAACCAGAATCAATGGGGGGGACACCTGAGCCAGAACTGGGCCATCAACCTCTGCACTCTCCCCACGTGCTCTCCGACCCTGACCCGCTCTGTTCCTAGTCAGCACACAGACTTCGGGGCTTGCACGCTGGCTGTAAGGTCTACTCATTTCCTCCATGCTGAGTTCTCCCTTCAGGACACCGTCTCTCAAGAGTAGCACAATGGAGCCGGACGTTGGTGGCGCACGCCTTTAATCCCAGCACTCAGGAGGCAGAGGCAGGCGGATCTCTGTGAGTTCGAGGCCAGGCTGGACCGACAGCCTCCAAAACAGAGAAACCCTGTCTCGTAAAACCAAAAAAAAAAAAAAAAAAAAAAGAGTAGCACAACGGTACTTGCAAGCCGGGGGTGTAGTCCAGTGGTTATCACACTTGCACCGCACATACGGGCCCTGGTTTGAGCCCCAGTACCACAAAACCAGAAGCTTAAGCAATTTTAAAACGCTACATGAAATACATGAATTAATGGTGCCCAACTTTCATCCAGTATTTTGAATTACAAATATGCTATTATTTATATCATTAACAAACCAAAACTAGCAAACAGGAAAGGCAGCCATGGGAAGAAAGGGCATGCTGTCTTAAGGATCTGTATAGTTGCAACTATTGAGACTTTCTTCATCTACCAATTATAATTCAGTTTTCTTGGGAAAGACATCAATTTTTCTTAAATATAGCCATCAATTAGGCACTTCACTTTTTAAAATTATATTTAGTGTGTGTGTGTGTGTGTGTGTGTGTGTGTGTGTGTGTGTGTGTGTGTGTGTGATACCATAACACATGTGAAGGTGTTACAGAACTGGCTCTCTCCTACCAAACTGCCAGGCTTGGAGGCAACTGCCTCTACCCACTATACCGTCCGTCTCCACGTCCCCTCCATCAAACACTCTCAACGCCGCATTAGCTCTTCCAGACTTGAAGGTTACCCCTGCCCTGCATGTATCTCAATAGTCTCTTCATTCACAGAACTGAAAACTGTCAGCCTTCCGTACTCAGTGGAGCACGTATGACCAAGTATGTGCTCTCTGTGAATTTGTACGTGAAGAAAGGTAAACATAACAGAGAAGGTGAATCTAAAACGTCACACATCTTAATGTTGTCCATTCCTATAACGTCACACATCTTAGTGTTGTCCATTCCTATGACGTCACACATCTTAGTGTTGTCCATTCCTATAACATCACACATCTTAGTGTTGTCCATTCCTATGACGTCACACATCTTAGTGTTGTCCATTCCTATGACGTCACACATCTTAGTGTTGTCCATTCCCATGACGTCACACATCTTAGTGTTGTCCATTCCTATGACGTCACACATCTTAGTGTTGTCCATTCCTATGACGTCACACATCTTAGTGTTGTCCATTCCTACGGCTTGGGTGACAAATGACGTTGCTTCCCGGGCTAAGCCACTGCTGTGGCTCTGGAGAGCTAGCAGCATCCGCAAGCTTTTCAACCTCTCTAAAGCAGGGTGTCCAACAGCACGCTGGGAGAAAGCCCTAAGAAAGGGGGACCTCAGCCCCGGACCAAAGCACACAGCAGACGCATTACTCCACCTGTCCTGTCACACAGACATGGACGTCTTGCTCCGAAGAAACCATGCTCTAAGAAAAACATGGAGGAAGCTGCAGAACGGGTTTAGCTTTTGGCCAGGAGAACGAAGGAAGCCAAAGAACACGGCCAGAAACAGATCGCCGCGGGACACAGGCTGCCCTCAATGAGAGCGTCCATGGAGTCTGAGTCCAGTCAAAAATAAGTCTCTGCCAGCAGCAAGTGAAGAAAAGACAGTGGATTTAAAAAGCCAAACCTTGCCAGTTCAGGTTAGTTACACTCTGCTTGGGGAAAACCTGTTCCACTGAACCAAGGCAGAAGAAAAACAAACAAACAAAAAACCCCACAAGCCACACAAACTCACAACGCTGAAGAATAAAATGTCACAGTTCTTTTCATCTTTGAATAATGATATTTTTTGCAGATGGCTTAAGCATGTAAAAGAAAAAATGACAAATAGCAAAAATAACTATGGGGAAAAGGAAAGAAAGAAAATAGTACTTGAGGGCCCTGGTAATTGTTAAATTGTCTGAAAGTCCCAAGGGCAAAGCTGGGAGGTCCTGAGTGTAACCAAGTCAGCTTTCCCTTGGGTGCTGTGAAAAGCATGAACCCCACCTTCACTCACAGACAGAGCACTGGGTTTTAGAAACATCAGCTGGGCTCCAGCAAGATGGCTCCGCTGGTAGAGCCAGACAGCGTGAGTTCCATCCCCTGAAGCCACGTGTAAGACGGTGCTCATGACTGTTCTCCCAGCCCCGGCACTCCAAAAGACAGAAGGGAGGTACAAACAGCACAATCAGAAGAGAAACCCCCACAAAACAAGGTCTGAGGGGAGGGGCTGAGGGGCGGCTCAGCTGGGGCTGAGG
The DNA here is from genome assembly GCF_017639785.1 of Mesocricetus auratus. Classification (NCBI taxonomy): domain Eukaryota; kingdom Metazoa; phylum Chordata; class Mammalia; order Rodentia; family Cricetidae; genus Mesocricetus; species Mesocricetus auratus. Next base: position 63,621,503 of record NW_024429198.1, read on the forward strand.
GGCGGCTCTTGCAGAGGCCCTGGACTCTGGTAGCACTCCCGCACCAGCTGGCTCACAGCTGCTGCAACCCCAGCCCTAAGTTCTGGAGTCCTCAGACAGCTGGATTCACACATACACTACCCACCCATGCTCTCTCACGCGTACCCAGGCTCACACACACACATAATTTAAAACAATAAAGACAAACTTAAAAAACCGACGAAGTCTAAGGGGTAAGCAGATGGCAGAAATACCCTCTGACCTCCACGCATGTTCATTTGCTCTCTTCTCTCCACACCCTTACTAGAAACAAATAATCCTTTCAAGCTGGGCTGTTTGCCCAGGAGTAACACACCTGGTAACGATCAACCCCATTATTAGCAGGTCTCTGAAGTCTCACACACTTGACAGATACAAACTGCGCTAGCCTGGTTCATGCGCCAGCTCAGTTACAACTCAGTGAAACCAGGAACAGTCCCTCTTCGAAGCACAGACATTACTATCAGTGTCAATCACAGCCATCATTAGGGTCTTAACGAGTCAGTTATATCAACGAGCAGACAAGCATGTCTGTCAAACAATAAACAAGACAGGGATGAGCTGCTGGAGAAGAACCAGGAGGAAGGCAGAGGCTCACCACACGCAGGCAGGCAGGCAGGCAGGCAGGCAGGCAGGCAGGCAGGCAGGCACGCAGGCACGCAGGCAGGCACGCCAGAGTTCAAGGCCCATCCTTAGACGCTTGAATGCGGAGGATCCGGATCACGGAGTTTGCCATGCTGAAGCAGACGCACGGCAGGCACGAGAATTCCTAACAGCCGCACAGCTGTCCTCGTGCCGAGCCGCACACACGGTGGCATTTTAGGAGACAGATGAGGTAGCTCTTCATCGGTGAAGAGCGCTGGCTGCTACTGCAGAGGTTGACCCCAGCACCCACACGACAGCTCAAGAGAGTCTAGAACTCCAGTTTTGGGGGGCCTGGCACCCTCTTCTGGTTTCTGTGGGACACCAAGCGCACACGTTGTATACACGCAAACATGCAGGCGGGCAAAGCACTAATATACATAAAATAAAAATAATTTTCTAAAAAAAATACAAAAGACATTTGAAAGCATATGAACTATCTTGCTCATATATAAATAAGGGAATTTTTTTCCCTCTTCCTAGAAAAAAAATAGAAGGTGAAAAACTACAGGCAGCCACAGGTTTTACTTTATTTGTTTATTTTTCGGGTCACAGGGTCTCTCTATGTAGCCTGTCCTGGCTGTCCTAGAACTCACTTTGTAGACCAGACTGGCCTCTAGCTCAGAGATCTGCCTGATTCTGCCTCCCGAGTGCAGGGACTAAAGACCACTGCCTAGGTCTCCTTTTGCTGTTGTTTTTTGTTTTCAGTGAAGAATATGTGTTTTCAAAACAAGACATACAACCAAGAGAGCAAGAAAGGTTAATAACAGAATGAGTCATACAGCACGATTAGTCTGCGTATTTATACTATGTGCCACGCACCAAACAAAACATAAAGGAGATGGGTAAGTTTCTTTAGTAAGATCCTTAACTGTGTGGAAACTATCTTAAATGTAACTTATGCCTTTAACCTTTGTTTTTTAAACTCCTGTGACTTGTTTGTTTGTGAGGGTGGGGTGTTGTTTGTGCTCGGGTGGGGGTCAGAAGAGAAGACAGTCTGCTCTCTCCTCACACAATGTGGGCGGCAGAGATTGAACTCAGGTCACCAGACTTGGTGGCAGGCGCCTTTTTTTGCCAGGGCCATCCCATCTGCCCCCATTTTACTCTTTAATATTTTCCTGAAGGACCCAAAAGCCAATTCAATGACATGCACACTGTGTAAGTAAGTCCACAGGCAAATCGTACCAGGACCACCACCGTCAATAAAACCAAAGGCTTTATAACTAAACATCTATGTCAAGTACGGTATCATAAAGTTTAATTTCAGCCAAGTGGGATGGCACATACCTAAAATCCCAGGACAGGAGAATGGAGACAGGGAGATAGTGAGTTCCAGACCAGCCCGAGTTACTTACTGAGACTGCTCTCAAAAAGCCAGGCACTGGGATGTACCCCGGGGATTTGATAAATTAAAGTTACATGACAGGTAACCTTATCTCATGTTCACAAAGCACAGATAATGCCTCCATGTTCGGGTATACGGGGCAGAAGGACCTTACCTGAGAGACGGGGACATTCTGCACAAAGCTAATGTGTTCACAGAGCTGATTTAACAAAGAAAGTTAACACCAGAGTTCGATGTCCTTCTCAACATACAGGGAACACGTAAGACCACGTGGGAAGCTTCTGGCTAAAATCCAGGTCAGGGAGCCAGGCTCCGGGGGCTTGCACACCAGGTTCCTGCCCACTGACTGCAAAGCCTTTAGCCAGTTACTGTTACTTCTGCCCCCTGTCGGTAAAAGTGGGAATTGCCATAGCATTTACACAGTAAGATCACCATGAACAGTAAATATTTGTGAAGACCTCAGACAAAATGTATGATGGGGAAGTCCTGTGTATATGTCAATAAAGCACTGTTGGCCAATACGGAAGCAAGATAGGTGGGACTAGGAGTTGAGGAGGACTCTGAGAAGGAGAAACACAGGGAGTCATCGTGTAGCCGCCATAGGGATAGGAAGTCTGGACCCTTTTCTCCAGTAAGAGAAACACTTAGATTAACAATTATGGGGTAAATACTTAATTCAGAGCTAGCCAGTAAGAAACAAGCAAGGCCAACAGCTTCATAATTAATACAGCGTCTTGTGTGTTATTTGGGGACTACAACGCAGCAGAGCCCAGGCGACTGGTGGGGAAAAACCAAAGCGGCTGGCAAGGAAAAGGCTTCACTCAACAAAATGGTGTCAGAAATGGGATTGAATTTCCACGTAGAATGACAAAAGCTTTAAAGGAATTTTACAAAAAAAAAAAAAAAAAAAACGGAGAAAAGCACGGGTTCCTGGTAGCAGCATTTTTCTCAGGTGGGCTCTGATTTGCGAGCTCGCTTAAGGGAGTCTTCCTGACTCAGCATAAAAAAACAAAAAACAAAAAACAAGGTCTTTTAAGAGGCTCTGCTAACGATTGAAAGGTGCGTATGTACAGCTGGAAGTGGCAGTGACCACATCTCCAAGCCGGCAGCTTTTGCTGGATGTCAGCATAGACCGAGACAATGAGCTGGATCACGCTTACGCCCGCCATCTCGGAAAAACTGCAGTTTAAACAGCCACGGTTTTAACAGATAAGACACATGGCCAGAAAAACAAAGATTTACGGTAAAGTCAGACTTGGATGAAGAAAAACCTCTAAAGGTTTACAGTATGTTTTAAAATATATGTAAGATTGAGAGAGAAAAAGAAACGGCATAGTGGTAAATAGAGAAGCCAGCTGTGGTGGTGCACGCCGGTAGGATTTGCTACAGAGGCAGAGGCAGGCGGATTTCCAGAGAAACCCTGTCTCAAATAAATAAATAAATAAATAAATAAATAAATAAATAAATAAATAAATGTAAAAGAAAGAGAATAATAATAATAGATAAATAAATAAACCACATAAAGATGGAAAATACACAGAAAGTCTGGATACTGTATGCTATTGTGTTTTTCAGTTTTTTGATTGCTAAAGAAGGAAAAACTGCTAAAATATACTTGATTATAAATGCTGCTGAATTAATCCAACTTACATATTTCAAAAATGCCTTGACTTCCGTTAAATATAAGGACCAGTTACTTGGGAAAAGAGTTTTTGTGTATGTTTCCACAGAAAATCAAAAGCCATGGATTCCTTCCAGGCTTCTGTGGTTTGATGAACCAAGACCCCTGAAAGCAGTGGGCCAGGTGTTCCAACAATTGAGCAGCCTTACAGACCCCAAAAATAAGGACTTATACAGGTTTCTGAGTGTTGTCATGATCCCCATGGTATGAACAGCGCCCCCATCCAGCAGGAAGCAGTTTGGAATGAGTGATGTCCAAATCCCCATATTGTTTATAAATCTTTGTTTTCATTTGAATGGGGTTGCTTATAATTGGTTAATGATCACAACCAATCTCTTTTTAAAGGAAAAAGGGGATTATGGCATGGAAATGAATACTTGGTATAGTTTCTCATTTATTAATACAAATTCAAGGTCAATTTTGTGATGTGTATATTTCTCCTCTTGATTAAGTATTGTGCTTATACTGATCTTTTAAAACATAATGCATAATTGAATACAGACTATAGATACTTATAATAGTCAGAACTTATAGTTAGGTTAGTTAGGTTTTCTAGATATACAGAAATATATTTGAGATAGATAAACAGTCTTCAAACCTTTCAAAGACCTTCAGAACATGACATTTAAAATGGTTTAGGGTTTTTCTTAACAATGAGAAATGTCTGCTCCTGGCAGCACCAATTACATCTGAGAGGAAGATGGGCATTGAAGAAATTCGTTATGGAGTTTGCTTTCAACATGGCAAGATTAGCCATTTGGACAAGAAACTGCTCTTGCCTAGACTGCTTGACTGTTGCTGTATAAACTGGACATGCAGGACCCACAGGAAAAGTGACTGCTGAACTCAAACAGTCCTTCAGGGTTCTTGATTCACGGAAGAGTCTACGAGACTTTCTGCAGGACACAGAAAAATGACTGACAGACTGCCAATGCAGATGGACAGTTTGAAATTTCCTGCTTTGCTGAGAAGACTTCCAGACACATTATGGCCTATGGCCTGAAGATGGATGCCCCAACATTACAGAGAAACTTCAGGTGACTGTCCAGTGTTTTTATATTTCTTTCTGTGGTCTTTGATGGAGTCGAAAACAGATAGTTATAATCATAGTTTTCCTTAGTTATGATAAAAGATAAGCTACATATAGAACTTTGGACTCACAAGGATGGGATGGATGAGATTTTCTTTAAATCTTGCTGAATGTTGATAGACAAAATGTTGTAACTGTGCTCTTGCTTGATAGCTGTTCTGTTATATATAATTTGACTATGTTAAAGTTAACACCTTTCTTTTTGTTTAGACAGAAAAGAGGAGATGATGGGGAAGTCCTGTGTATATGTCAATAAAGCACTGTTGGCCAATACAGAAGCAAGATAGGTGGGACTAGGAGTCAAGGAGGACTCTGGGAAGGAGAAACACAGGGAGTCATCATGTAGCTGCCATAGGGGTAAGAAGTCCGGACCCTTTTCTCCGGTAAGAGAAATACTTAAATTAACAGTTATGGAGTAAATACTTAAGTCAGAGATAGCCAGTAAGAAACAAGCAAGGCCAACAGCTTCATAATTAATACAGCGTCTTGTGTGTTATTTGGGGACTACAACGCAGCAGAGCCCAGGCGACTGGTGGGGAAAAACCAAAGCGGCTGGCAAGAAAGAGGCTTCACTCAACAGTATGTGATTTTTTTTCAGCTAAATGAAACGCTACACAAGTGTCCAGCAGTTTTGTGAGGATAACACTCTTGGGGCTGGAGAGACCGTGCAGCACTCAAGAGCTCATAATGCTCCTGTATAGGACCTGGGTTCAATTTCTAGCACCCTTGGGTGACTCATGGGTAAACCACCTGTAACTCCAACTTCAGGTAATCCAACAACTCTGGCCTCTTCAGGCATTCACCCATGTTCACATACTCCTACCCAGACACACAATCTAAAATAATAAAAATGAATCTTTTCAGAAAAAAAAAACCTTTCTCTTTTTTGAGAGAATTCTGGCTGGCCTAGAATTCACCATGTAGAACAGGATGGCCTCAGACTCACAGAGCTCTGCCTGCCTCTGCCGTCATGACCAGAGAAAATAGAATTCTTTATACTGGTGCCTCACTTAAATTAGGCTGGGGAACATTCAGAAAGCATCTCTGAGGGGGATGTGAGATTTCAAAACTTTAAAACACAGATGCCAGAGTGATGCACTGTAACATGTTTATCGTCTGTAAGATCAGAACTAACATGCCTAAACATGCTGCTACATTCCTGTGTAGTAAAGGGGGTCCAGATCAAGCCCAGCCCCTGTTTAACCTTGGGAAACATGAATCTCCGTCTCCTCCTCTCCCTTCCTCTGTGCGAGAGAGAGACAGAGACAGAGACAGAGACAGAGACAGAGACAGAGACAGTCAGCCCCTAGACTACCATTTTTCCTCCTCAACTTCCTTCTTTTGTTTTCCTTTGGGGGTGGGCAAAGTCCCAGACTGGCCTTGAACTTGCCACGCAGCTGAGTATAACCTTGAACTCCTAACATTCCACCTCCACTTTCTAAGTGCTGGGATTTCAGGTGTGGGCTCCCCGTGCCTGACCACAGAATGTCATTTCAAACCAAAAGGAGCTACTTACTAGTCAGTGGTAGCATGCCTCAGTAGCACCCACGAGGCCCTGTGTTCAATCCCCTGCACTACAGAAACCAAAAACTAAAACACGCTAAACACTAAGGCTGAATTCCGGCAACTCTAGGAAGGCGGCAGCCTGATTTTTCCTAAGCGCATATGAAATAAAAGGCAAGAAAGACATAGGTGTCTGTGCAGAGTTTTAAATCAAAAGCTTTCTGGGTAGGACAGAAAGTCAGACACCCCCCCCATCGCACCCCTACCAGTAATAAAAACAGAAAGTCATTAGAGGTTGCCTCAAGATTCCCCCGGCTGAACCAGCACCACGCCAGCCACAGTGCCCACGGGTCCCTGCAGGGCTCAGGTATGGGCTTTGTGTGTGAAGGTGCAGAGTCCCAGTCTCTGCTGGTTTCCGGGCTTCCTAATTGAGCCCAGTCATTAAAGGCAGGGCTGCACCAAGTCACAAAATCCACAAAGCGCATGATCCCACCTAATGGAATGCTCAGAGCAGACCCACTGGGTCAGAATGTTAGCTAATCCCTAGGAGCTGAGCAGGGAGTCACGGAAATGACAGTGAATGACTTCCTTTTGGGGCTGGCAAAAAAAGAAAACGTTTCTAATTAGACAGTAGAGATGTTTGCACAGGTTGCGGACATGCCGGCCACTGAAGCACACGCCGGCCTATGGGGAAGACGCGAGTCTGTCCTTGGAGGAGGTTCTGTAGTTGCCTGTGGTAACGGAGGGAAGGGCAGGAAGGTAACTCTGCTAACAGTTCTTGGTGACAAAAAAAGAAGAGGCTGGAACTAGCTTTCAGATCGCCTGTGCAGGCTGGCCAAAATGTCTAGAAGCCCGGAGGTCAGGGAGCTCGAAGAACCGTGCACACAGAAAAGCAGAGTGACCACCGGGAAGGAGGCGAGGGAGAAGCACCGCCCCCTCACCCCCCCCCCTCCTCACCCCCCACCTCCTCACCCCCCCTACCCCCCTACCCCCCCCTCGCTCCTCACCGTTTCCATGCTGCCCTGGGGCCTGCTGCACCTGAGCCTCACCCGTGAGTTTCTCAAGGGGGTGAGTAATGGAAAAAGGCAGGACGCCAAAGGAGCTTTTCCAAATTCCGTTTCCACCCTCTGTAATCTCTAGGCCCAGCACTGACCTTTCTGTGCAATGTACACGCCCCGCCCCTTTCTATAGGGAACGCCCTTTCTGTAGTGCACGCCCCTTTCTGTAGTGAGCGGCACTGGGGAGGAGATACCACCGAGAACAAAGCCGCACAGCCAGGAAAGGAGGAAATAACCTCGGGCAGAGCTTTTAGCAGCATCACCCATCCCCTTCCAGCAGCCATTTACACTAACGCTGGGAAGTCCTAGCATGTGACCGCTTTCTTTCTTAAACCCTCTCTGATGCAATCAGAAGAGGAAAAAAGAAAAACATCTGGCGTGGAAGGTGCACTCCACTCGCGGCCGGCCAGCTCTGCCCTCTGCAGACCTGTCCCCTTTGAACCTCCCTCAGCATTCCTCACACAGAGAGCCAGGCTGCTGCCGCCTCGGGCCATGGTCCTCGCTGCCGCCGCCTCTGCCAGGCTGGTTCCAGAGCACGCCTAAGGTCTTAAATAGCATTGCCGGTAAATATCCAAAGAGCCATGACTGTTACTCTGCACGACGCTGCTTCCTGGCTCTTTTCATTTGAGAGTTCAGCATTCTATCCATGTACTGCCTGGCTCGCTGTTGATGCGGAAGGGGGCGGGTGTCTGGCTCACTCCCGGCCATATCTGAAGGGCTGCACCAGCAGCTGGTATATATGGCTGATGTTGACATCTGCTAAGCAGGTGGACCTCAGGGTTTGGAAAATAACTATCTGGGGGAATGAAGAGACCAGCGAGGGAGAACCCCCAGGGTCCGAATTTGGGTACCCCACAAGTTGGTTTCATGGAACCTAATACCCACTGTGACAGCTCTAAGAGATGGGACTTTCAGGAGGGGGTTAGTTATAGTGCTTTGCCTGACTGAGTGGCTCCAATGAGCCTGTTTGCCTCTCCTGCCATGTGACTACACCACAGGCTGGTGCCGTTTCCGAAGCAGACAACAGTTATCAGATATCAGATCATCACATCAGCTGGCGGCTTGGTCTTGGAATTCTCAGCCTTCCGAAGTCAGAACAGCAAGGTCCTCACTCATCAACCACCGGCTATTATACAGACTGCATGCAGAAACCATGGTGGTGGTGGTGGTGTGTGAATGTGGGTGTGGTATATGCTCTGTGTGTGTGTGTGTGTGTGTGTGTGTGTGTGTGTGTGCGCGCGCGCGTGTGTGCCCGCCCATGTGGAGGCCAGACAAGGACGTCCAGTGTCGTCCTCTACGTCGCCATGCTTCTCCCTTGAGACAAAGCTTATTAGCGCACTAGAAGCTTGCTGTTTCAGCTAGACTGCCTGGCCACAGAGCTCCTGGGATCTGCCCACCTGGGGATACAGGCACAAGCACATATGCCCAGCTTTGTATGTGGGTGCTGGGCACTCATGCTGACCCGCTGAACCATCACCCCATCCCCAGGAAACAATGATCCGAGCATTACCCAGAACCACCATTGTTAAGGACCCTCTTTCTTCTGGGAAAAAAGGTACAATCACAGTAATCATGGCTGAACAATGAACAGACTTAATTAAATAAGTGCTGGCTCTCTGAATGCTTATTGGCTGAGGCCTGTATGCTTTTTGCTGTGTACAAATCCTATTTTTCTCTTGAACGTCCTACACAGAGCAGAGCACCGAGGAGGTCTCTAGACTATTCTTGGGAACAGAAGCCTATTTTCCCCTCCCTCCTGCCCAGTCTCACACTTAAAGGGCACTTGTGTGGCGGTTACTATTGGCGCCTACCAGAAGCTCTCAACACTCCCGCACATGCGGATCCTTTAAACAGTGTAAAAGATTGATCAGCCTTTCAAGACCCCCAAGCCCAGCCCATACCCCAGACCAATTTCATCAGAACCTGGGCGGGGGAAGACAGACACCATCGACCCCAGTGATTACCCAAGTCACAGAATCCTATGCTGACTTTAAAGGCAAACACCAGCGGGAGTGGCGGAGCCACTGAAAGCTACTTTCCCAATTTTTTGCTCAACTCATTAAATGCCTTTGTTACGTCTTCAGTGTTCTTCTAGCTCTTATTAAAATGCACTACAAAGGTCACTTTGTCTCAGGGTATTAAAAACCGAAAAGAAAAGAAAGCATATGCATTTACTGACTAAATTCTAAAACCTGGAAAACCGACCCCCCCTCCCCCGCCACTACCTAGAAGTGGCCAGCTCTACTGTTAGAACCTCCAGCAACAAACAGAAACACTGAACGTCTTGTAAGAAAGAAAAGAAAAGCCAATACTATGCAGCTGAGTATGTAGACAATGAACAAATAAACAAAGAAATAATACAGCTGGAAAATGGCAGTTTAAAAATCATTTTTGACAAGCCTGGTGTTGGTGGCACACGCCTTTAATCCTAGCACTTGGGAGGCAGAGGCAGGTGGATCTCTGTGAGTTAGAGACCAGCCTGGTCTACCGAGCGAGTTCCAGGACAGCCTCCAAAACAATACAGAGAAACCCTGCCTCGGAAAAAAAAAAAAGAAAGAAAGAAAGAAAAAAAATCACTTTGACAGCCAGAACTACACAGAGAAACCCTGTCTTGGTTAAAAAAAAAAATCACTTTGAGTATGACTGAAAAGAGTTCAGCCTAAGATTACTTCTAGACAAGGAAAAACACAACCTAATTCTGTCCCCACTTTTAGTCAAGTGCACTTGCCCATGTATATGAACCTACCTCCATCCAGGACAGACTGTTTTGTTTTGTTTTGGAGACAGGGTCTCACTATGATGTAGACCACAATAGCCTTGAACTCATTAAGATCCTCCTGCTTCTGCCTCCCAAGTATTCACCACCATGCCCAGCTTAGAAACAGACTGTTTTGTTTTGTTTTGTTTTTGAGACAGGGTTTCTCTGTGTAGCTTTATAGACCAGGCTGGCCTCGAACTCACAGAGATTCACCTGCCCCTGCCTCCCGAGAGCTGGGATTAAAGGTGTGTGCCACCACCACCTGGAAGAAAGACTTTTTAAATTTTTTTCTATGTTTAAATATTTTGCCTGCATGTGTGACATATGCAATGTACGCATGTGAACCACACCCATGCCTGGTGCCTGGGGAGGCCAGAAGAGAGCAATGAGCCCCCTGGCACCAGAGTTACAGGCAGCTGTGAGCAGCATCAGTTGCTGGGAACCAAACCTGGGTCCTCTGCAAGGGAAGCCGGTGGTCCTCATCGCTGGGAAAGCTCTCCAGCCCCGAGAGACAGACTCAACCCTCTCCAGCTCACATAAACAATCCGTTGGTGCCAACAAGTAAGTTACATTTATCACACAGTTATATCAAGGAGCACTGACCTAGGAAAATGAAGGTTATTATATCATCAGTGCTTTTAAAAATCCATATTCTTGGAGAAGGCGAGGTGACTCAATAGGGAGAGGGCTTGCTGCCAAACCTATAACCCCGTTCAACCTCTAGAACCCACATGGTGAAGGAAAGAAACAATTCTAAAACACACACCTGAAAATGCCTCAGCAAGTTACCTTTTTAAAAGAATTACAAGTGAAATACTCGACTAGAAAGAGTCAGGTAAAAGAATACATTACAGGGTGACTTTGAACAAGGCTGCTATCAGCAATTAACATCAAGTATCACGAAAAGGGTTTCTCTCTACCTTTAACTCAATGAAAGCCAAACCAATTTGCCTAGCGTGCCTTAGTGATGCTTGGTACAATCACAAAACCCAGAGGCTGCATTGTCAGGTAGTGCCCAGAGGACAAACGCCTGTCTCAACTTGATGCCTGAGGGTCTCCAACTTCACAAGCAAGCGTGTCACGCCAGTAAGCTGGCCTTTACATAAACTAGAACAACTTCGCAAAACAAATTCGCAAAACTAGCTGTGGTGGCACTGCCTCTAATCCCAGCACTGGGGAGACAGAGGCAGGAGGATGAGAAGTTAAACGTCAGCCTCGGCTACACAGCAAGTTAGAGGCTAGCCTGGGCTATTTGAGACTGTCTCAAGAATGAAACAAAACAAAACAACAATAAGAGCATTTTCTCCCTTCCAGCATATGTCAAGTTCCAAGCTGGCCAATGACAGTCACATGGTATATTAATATTATTATCTGTGCCTTGGCCACCAATGAAATGTTTTCACCCTTTATTTTTATCACAATGGTTGAGAAGCTTCAGAAATCAAATGGCTGAAATGTACTAATTTGGTTATCGTATGAAACAAAGTTCATTTGTGGGGAGGAACAATTCTGATTTGGACAGAGAAATGATAAATTATAGAATATCTTCAAAAATAAACGTAAGTTATAAAAATAAATACTCATTAAACCCTGATCTTATGATTCATTTCCTAATTACATGAATAATTTATATAACTGAGGAGCTACATTATGAATGTATTTTATAAGGTTTGTTATGGTGTCTACAAACTTGCTTTTGATGTTTGGCTTTGGGGCTGGAGAGGCGGCTCGTCCAGAGAACCCAGGACACACATGGTGACTCACAACTGTACAAAACTCCAACTCCAGGGGACCCAACACCCCTTTCCAGCCTCCTCCAGTACCAGGCACACATATGGTGGTACTCAGACAGAGACATAACCCCCATACCCAAAAAATAACATTTTTAAAGTTTAAAAAGAAAGCCTTACATTCCTGCCGTTTCCCCTTGTCATCTGTCGTGGGAAGCAGCAAGCGAATGCCATGCAGAGGCCAGAGGACAGCTTGTAGGAGTCAGTTCTCTCTCCTACCTTGTGGGTGGCCGGGGAAAAGCCATCTCACTGACCCAACAATTGGCCTTCTTAAAAATCAGAAAGCTAGGCCAGGCTGATGACTCACGTCTGTAATCCCAGCACTAGAAAAGCTACGGTTAGGGCGAGGGCAGCCTTTGCTACAAACAATGGGTTCTGGCCCCCCATCAGGTCTATAATGTGAAGACCCTAGATCAAATAAGCAAAGCCGAAGGCCCTCACCTGCCCCGAATACGGCTCTGAGTTAAGAAAGCCCTAACTTTCTTAACTGGGTTTTACTGTGTACAAAAACATACGGTGGAAACCACCTAAGGGCAATTCACTCCCAACAGCCTCCAAATGAAGTCCGTCTGCCAGGATGTGGAGAACTGAGTTCCTCCCCAATTTGTGCTGCCTGGAGAAGGTCAGCTCCATGTCAGTATAATCTGATATTAAAAAAAAAAAAAAGACACCTTTTGGCTAGCTGACAGGAGATCAGAGAACAAGTCAAGGCTCCCAAATGCGTCATCTTACGCAGTGAGGACCTTAGCCTTACGGAACATGGACTCCTAGTCTCTAGGACCCCGGGCTAAACCGAACCGGGAGTGTGCGGCTGCAGGGCGAGCCACTTACGAGACGTAGGCTGGGTATCCGAAGCCTATCAGGTTGCAGAGGAGAGAGGCTCCATAGCCGAACACCAGATACAAGGCCACCAGTCCGATGACACCTGGAGAGCGCAGGAGAAAAGCGGGTTGGGTGGCCCGGCGACGTTCTACCAGGCAGTCCCCGCCCACACCCACCCTTGGAGGCTAGGCCTCTCCGGGCGGGCGAGCCTTCTCCTCCGGCCTCGATTACCGGAGAGAACCCGACCACAGGGAGGGAGGGAACCCGACCACAGCGAGGCCCGGCCTGCCCGTCGCCGTTTGCGCTGGGGACACCGGGGAGGCCTCTGCCTCTCCTCCCTGGGCAGCTGGCGCTCTCCTGGGCTGGGCATCCTGGGCAGTCCCCGGCCTCAGCACCGCCAGGAGGGCCCGCGGGGACCGGGCATACCTGGGCAGTCCCCGGCCTCAGCACGCCAGGAGGCAGTCCCAGGCCTCTCCTCCTTCCCAGCGGCCGGGACGCCCCGCTCGGCCAGACCAGGCCACCGCGCGCGGGGTCCGGGAGGTGAGGACCCGCTCCTCCACCCCGCGGGACACCGGTCGGCAGAGGCGACACGTCAGCGCCCGCGCGTCCCGCAGCCCGGGGCGCCCAGGGCCCCCGCTCGCCCTCGGCCCGCTCGCCCTCCGGGCCCCGCGCGCCGCGCCCGGGGCCCCGCTGCCCACCGAGCGCGATGAAGCTCCGGTTCACTCCGGTCTTGGCCTCGAGCTTGGCCAGGAGGTCGGTCATGCAGTTCTTCTCGTGCAGGAAGCGGTCGAACCTCTCCCTCATGGCTGCGGACATGGTCGGGCCGTGCGCCGCCCGGGATGCTCCGAGCAGGCTGGACGCGGAACCCAGCTGACCCGGGCGGGGCGGGACGGGGCGGGGCGGGGCGGGGCGGCACCGCGGCGCGTGCACCAGGCTCCCGGGAGCGCGCCCCGCGCTCGCCCCCGCCCTCCTGGCGCGCGCCCCGCCCCGCCCCCGCCCTGCTCTCTCCGCAGCTGCCACACCCGACCCGGGCCTCCGCCTGGGCTGCGAGGTGCTTCCCCACCCCTGTAAACAGCGGGAGGCTCCTGGTGCCCGCCTGACTTTTTAAAAAATCCAACCGGTGCAAGAAAGACAGGCAGGGTGGGTGACCCCCGGCGTGATGGATGCGCTTCTGCGTTAAACCTATGAGGCCGTTTTTAAGCTCAAAGTGGACGTGGGCGGCGGTCCTGCATGAAGTCTGCCTGCAGACCCGCTCGCCTCCCGTGTGTGCCAGCTTGGTTTTGGAAACTCGCAGGCCCTCCTCTGGGGCAGCTAAGCCTCCCGGTGGGCTAGTGCTTTGTTGCCTGAGGTCCAAGGGAAGGGAAATGTTTCCTGGACCCGATCTTCGGTTCCCTGACAGCACAGTTGTCCTGGAGGAGAGGTGGGCCCCGCACTGTGAGCCTAAAGGCCTCTCTCCGGTTGCCCCAGCGTGGGGTGGCTCCCAAGCTCTTCCTCCACCTAGCCGGGCTCCGGTGAGTGGTCTTTCACACATATTCCTTCAGAACACTCCTGAAGCCGCTCTTTCTCCCACTCCTGCCAAGTTTTCCTCATTGCGTAAGACGCAAAGGCCTCCAGCGGCTACGGAGAATCCCATTTCTCAGTAGAATCCCATTTCTCAGTAGAGGACGTGCGAGGTCCCGTGCACAAACTGGCCCCCAAACGTTTTTCTTTCCTTGTCCGGCACCTCCACAGACAGATGTGTTCCCATTGTTGTCTTCCATGGGGTACATAGATGGGTTGCTCGCTCCGTTTTCCCTATCTGCAAGTTCCTCCTCCAGTTTTACCCTGAGGGTCTTAAATCAACTCTCTCAGCTGCCCCCATCAATATCCAGTTAATCATTGATGAAACTGAACCATAATGTTAATAGTATTATTATGATGGCATCCACACCCAGCTGTCGTTAGCCTACCATTAATTCTCAATGTTGCAGTCAGAGGAGAAAATGCGGGTCAAGCCAGACATGGCTTTGCATAACTGCAAATCCCAGCTCTTCGAAAAGATGAGGCCAGAGGATCAAGAGTTCAAAGATAACCTCGGCTACGTAGGGAGCTTGGGGCCAGCCTGAGCTACTCAAAAACCCTTTTGAAAAGCAAACAGGCAGCACTAGAGAAACGGCCTAGTCGTTAGGAACTGCTCTGACAGGAGATGAAGTTTACTTCCTAGCACCCAGTTTATATCTCTTGTTCCAAGGGATCCAGGCCTTCCGGACTCCGGACCCCGCGCTCAAGTGTACACACAGATGCAAATAATTAAAAATAAATCTAAAAAACAAAGGAATCTCATAGTTTCCAGAATAAGAATTTGAAAACAACAAAAGTGAGTCACCTTGTGCTGTGTCTGTCCTTATCTCCCCTTCCCCCCACCCCAGTGACTTTTTGTTTTCTGAAGAATGCCTCATACTAGGCAGCTGGCTCATAAGTAAAGTGCTTGCTAGGCAAGCATGAAGTAAAAAGCCATGTGCGGTAGCATCTGCATCCCACCACTGGTGAGGTAACTTGCTGGAGCTTGCTGGCTAGCCAGCCTAACTGCATTGGTTAGCTCCAGGGTCAGTGAGAGACAAAATAAGACAGAAAAGGGCAGAGGAAGACAGGGGATATCAAGAGTAGACGCGCCCGCGTGCTCCCACGCGCGCGCGGACGGACACACACACACACACACACACACATACACACACGCACGCACGCACACACAGATGCTGACCCCTGTCCTCCACATGCCCTTATACACACATGCCTGCTGTGTGCACTGCAGGGGTTTGAACAAGAATCCCCGTAGGCTCGTGTATGCGAACACCTGGTGCCTATTTTGGGCTACAGTTTTTGCTTTAGATAACTACAGTCAGACTGGAGAAGCATGAGGCCCTTAGTTCACGAGTCACAAACCTTTTGTACATAGGGAAAGACATGACGCGTAAGAGCCCTGTCTTAGGTCTTAAACTCGTCACGCACTCCTATCCATCCACCGTGCTATGCTCTGGTGCCAGACAGGCTTAGGCCTGGGAACTGACCGGCCACATTGCTGTCTAGAAGGTCAGGGGGAAGGCTCGGCCTGGGCGAGGAGCGGGTAGGGTAGGCTTTGGTGGGTTCTAGGAAGGGAGTCAACTTGACCCCCGGGGGTGACTCAAGAGCTGCCTTCCGTGGAGTGGAGTGGAGAGGTTTCCCCCGGGGAACCGTGCTAGGGTTGTATTTTGCGGGGTTAGAGGATCTGAAGTCATTTTGCTCTGTGTCGGGAGGAGGAGGTGGGGCATAATTTTCCGGGTCACCTTTGCTCAGAACCCAACCATGTACAGGTCCTTACTGTCACCCGACGGACGTCCACGAGACGGCCAGCTTTTGCAGGAGACCCTCAGTGCTCCTCCGTCTCTGCCGGGGGGGTGGGGAATTACGATTGGCACACACCGAAAGGAAATGGGGGGGGGGAGCGACCAAAGCAACGCCTAAGGAGCGCGCCACGCTGCACTGGCTGGAGGAGCATGGACCGGCTGAATGCGACGCAAGAAACAGTGTCATCCCCGTGGGTCACAAGCACACGCAAAAGGACACGGCAGTGAGGGGAGGGACCCGGGATACACAGGGGTTTGGTGGGGGAGGAGATACGAGATGACAATGTGGGGGGAGACTTTGGTCAAAAATTATTTTTTTCTCATGTGCATGAAATTGTTAAAAGGATAAATAAGGCCGGGCGTTGGTGGCGCACGCCTTTAATCCCAGCACTCGGGAGGCAGAGGCAGGTGGATCTCTGTGAGTTCGAGGCCAGCCTGGTCTACAGAGCGAGTTCCGGGACAGCCTCCAAAACAATACAGAGAAACACTGTCTCAGAAAAACAAAAAAAAAAAAAAAATAACAAC
The DNA here is from genome assembly GCF_017639785.1 of Mesocricetus auratus. NCBI lineage: Eukaryota > Metazoa > Chordata > Mammalia > Rodentia > Cricetidae > Mesocricetus > Mesocricetus auratus. The sequence goes on from NW_024429198.1 coordinate 63,638,097, forward strand.
AAAAAAAACCCAGGATAAATAAAAACCTAAAAACAGAACTTAAAGAAACGAAATGCAGCCGGGCGCGGTGGGTGACACGCCTGCAGACCCAGCTTTTGGAAGGTGGAGGCAGGAGGATCAGAAGTTTGAGGTCATTCCTCGTGGCTACATGAGTTTGAGGCTAGCCCGGGCTGCATGAGGCTCTCTCAGAAAAACACGAGACAGGGCTGTAGCCAGATGGCTCAGGTGGTGGAGAGGAGGCCCGACAACAAGAATTGGATCTCTGGAACCCTCCCTCACAAGAGAGCGCCAAGTCCACAAAGTCACCCTTTGACGTCCATGCAGGTGTACAAGCCTGTGTGCCCCCTCAGTCATACGCATACAATAATAATAAGTATAAAGAAAAACTTAAAAGTAAAAATTACCATGCTTCGTTGAATAACATTTGAATAAAACGGTTTTTTTTTATCTTACGCATTTTCTATTGAAAATACAGGCAAAGCTTTTTATTATCCTTTTCCCTTTATCAAACAGGAAGTTAAGTCTTAGAAAGTCGAGAGCGAACCAGCATGAGGCTCTCCCCTGGCTCGGCTACAGTACTTTTACTCTGAATGAGCTGCCGTACGTCACGGCTATTGCTTGCGAATCTGTAGGTTTTTCTCCACCGGGCATGAAGGTGTCCTTTATCATCCCTTGGCTTCTTAGTCACACCTGCACAGGGACGTCCAGCAAAAACAAGTCATCGGCAGGTGCTCGCTCGCTCTGTGGTCACGACTAGTCAGTCTGGTTTTGACAAACCCCCGCATTCAGGTTTCATTCTTGACTGCAACTCTTCACCGGCCCTGGGCTGTGGGCCCCACCCCAGAGAGCAGTCTGGATTTGCCTAATAGTGTACGAGGTGGCGTGCAGACCTGACTGCCTCCCTCCGTGTCCCCAGGGAGTGTGGTGTATGTCACTGTGTACACGTGCGTGGTGCGGCGCCTGTGCCGAGGCCAGAGACTTGGTCCCTGTCACTCACCTCTTAGTCCTCTAGGGCAGAGAGTCTCACACTTACCCTGGAATGAGGTCAGCAAGCCTGGGCTATTTCCCCCACCTCTGCCTCCTGCAGCACTAGGGTTACAGGCACGCGAGGGGCAAGCCCAGCTTTTTTTTATTGGTACTGAGAATTTGAATGGAGGGTCCCATCACTGCACAGCAAGTGTCCTTAACCCACCTCTCAGCCACTCGGATCCCCTTCTCACTGAAGGGGATCCAGAAGTTAATTTTTTTGTGTGTACACATTCCTTCAAGCCTGAGTTCCAAGGAAATTTAGTTAGCATGAACCAGGAAACCACTGATCTCCATTTTCATTTTCAATTTCTATTGCGGCTGCACCAAACCGTCATAGACGGGGTGACTTTAATACAGCAGAAATGCATTTTTACCTCCGAGCTTGTGTCGGAAGTCTGATCCGAGAGTTACGGGGCTAAAATCAAGGCCTCGTTTTTCAGGACTCGGTTCCCTCCTGGAGACTCAGGGGAAACCTGTTTCTTTGTTCCTTTGGGTGGTTGGCAGAATTCAGTTCCTGGGGTTCTAAGACTGAAATGCCCACTTCCTTCCCCTTTTCCGAGCCTAGCAGTGGCGAGATGAATTCCTCTCACACTTCAAGTCTGTCTTCCCCTTCCTTCTGGCTCATCTATTTTCTACTTAACACTCTTTTAAAAGATTTATTTATTTATTATGAACACAACATCTTGCCTCCATGTATGTCTGCACACCAGAAGAGGGCACCAGATCTCATCACAGGTGGTTGTGAGCCACCATGTGGTTGCTGGGAATTGAACTCAGGACCTTTGGAAGGGCAGTCAGTGCTCTTAACCTCTGAGCCATCTCTCCAGCTCCTACTTAACACTTTTTTAAGAGATATATTTTTATTTTATATGTAAGAGTGTGTTGTCTGCATGTGTGCACATGAACTGTGCCTGAGTGCCAGCAGGAGACCAGAAGAGGGCACCGGACCCCCTGGGTTAACAAATGGCCACTGTGTGGGTGCTGGGAATAGAACCTGGGTCCTGGTGGAGGCCCATAGAAGTGACTCCGTTACATCTTGGCATAAGGTCAAAGAGTCTGGACCTATTATAGCGCCCCCGACAGGTCCTCTGCAAGAGCAGCAAGTGTTCTCTGCTGCTGGCCATCACTCCGACACCAGCAGCAGAGAACACTTTTTAAGGTTGGTTTTTCTCTGGCGTTTGTTGCAGAAAGCTAACAGGATGTACAAGGAAATACATGCAAAGGTTCTCACTGTTAGGGCACTGACCTTTGGGGAAGAGGTTCGCTGTTCTGCCTACACAATGGCCTTACACGAGGCACTATAGGCAGCCTCCAGCTCTCTAGAAAGAGTGGACATGTTGAGATCTGACTGCTGGCGAAGGCCCTGCATTCATATCAAGAGGCAGCCCAGGGCATGCATAGACCTGTGGTGTAGACCTGGACTGACTGAGAGCATGGCTCCTTTATTCACCACCTGAGTGTTCTTGGGAAAAGTTCATGACCTCCAAGAACCCAGCTTCTCTCAGCATATAAATGAGGATAATGTTATCAACTACTTCACGGGTTTTTGGAATAAATAAGACACTCCATTTTTTAAAAAAAGCGATTTTGGATGACCTGGCCTCCAGAAGTGCTGAAGAAATGTGAGCTATGTCCAAAGACTCCATGTAAATGCAGTAGATAGTCACAGAGTTAATGCCTGAAGCACCAACACCCTGAGTCCCGTACACTCAAGGCGGGCTTTGAACTCACTGCGTAGCCAAAGGTGATGCTGAATTTTAAGTTCTCCTGCTTGTACCTTCCAAATGCCGGGGACTGCAGTCACGCAACAGCACACTCGGTTTATATTGTGCTAGGGACCGTATCCAGGGCTTCATACACAGCAGCTGAGGGGCATCTCTCGTCTTTGATCTGTTTTTTTTTTTAAATTCATGGGTTTGATATCCATGCATGCTAGTTTGATTTCCGTTAATTCGATAAACACCACTGACCAAAAGCAATCTGAGGAGTAAACAGTTTGTTCTATCCCGCAGGTTACAATCCCTCACCCAGGAAATCCAGGCAGGGACTCAAGCTGATAACCAAGATTAGCCATCACACTATGAAAAATCAAAATGTTCTAGAAAGAAGTAAAATCAAACTGTTGGGATCCCATTTAGCCCCCCTCAGACTAACCTGTGCCCAAGGGAAATGAACCATGCAGGCTTGCCGGACGTGGCAAGGAACTAACCTAACACCACCATTGGTTGGTCAAAGTCAGGCTGTTCTCTGGCACGCAGCCAACTGACTGATGCCACTGTCACTGAGCTGTCTCCATACTTCCTGCTTCTGGGCTCCCTCTGACTTTCAGCCATTTGGGGAGGTGCTTTGGCCCACAGTCCTTCAGCTCTTGGACATAAATCATCACACAGCCTTGCCAGCGGACTCAAGGACATACTTCTTTTGGATGCAGAAATAACACTTGCTCCATGACGGGATATGCCATGCAGTTCCACGGGAATGAGCACACCACACAGCCTTTCCTCCTTTGCCGACGACAGGCTCTCAAACCAGACGCTGACAGATTTACAGCTAGCTAGGACTGGGGCCGGGGAGGGGGTGGGATGTTTCATTGGGACGAACTTTATTCTATTCCCCCCCCACACATCTTTTTTCCTCTAGCAACTCTTTAATTTGTGCAAAGCAAACAAAACAAAACAACAAAAAAAGCATGTGCTAGGCAAGCTTGCAACGCTAGCACTTGGGAAGCTGATGCAGGAGGATTGTCGTGAGTCTAATATTGTTCTAGGGCAGCTTGGGCTATACGGAGTGAGCCTGTCGGTTAAGAGCAACTACAAGCCGGGCGGTGGTGGCACACGCCTTTAATCCCAGCACTCGGGAGGCTGAGGCAGGCGGATCTCTGTGAGTTCCAGGCTGGACTGACCGCCTCCAAAACAATACAGAGAAACCCTGTCTCGTAAAAACAAAAAAAACAAACAAACAAAAAGAGCAACTACAACAAAACCTGCTAAAAGTAAGACTTCATTAGTCTGAAATCAAGTGTTAGGTTTGTTAGTCAAAAGAGTCATGGGTGTGTGAGTTTAAGACACGCTAAGTGGCCAGATCCCTCCCTCCCTCTCTCCATGTGACAGAGTTACGGAGCAATGCTGTGTTGTGGCTTCACAGACTCTCATTTTTCGTCCGACACAGTGACTTGGCTCCCCCATGCTCCTCATCAACTCGACGATCCCAGTGTTCACACGCGGGTTCCAGGAGTCAAACTCAGGCCCACAAGGGCTTACCAACACAGTCCTCTCCCAGGGTCCCAGCTTGAGTCTTTTTACTGCCAGGCACCCTTCGTTCTCGGTGGCACTGAGCAGCAAAAACTTTTCACCTCCATTTTCTCTTCCCCCAAGTCCCACAGGAGTTGAGAAAGCAGAGACCTCTGGTTGAGTTATTGTTTTTCTGCACCTAATGATTTCATAAATACCAGGAGAAGGAAAACTATGCCCACTGTGGGCGGGCGCATTCCTCGCTCTCCCAGGACTCCCCTGGAGGCCTCACTTGTGACTCGGTCAGACCCCTGAGGACTAGGAGAAGGAGCTCATTAGGGACCTGACCCAGCAGCGCCTGACGACAGTGAACTCCTTTATCTTACAGGGAGACACTTAAAGCTGTATAAATAGACACTTGATTGTTCTATTTTAGTGTAAAATATGCGAGCAGCTGTTACGGCAGAGGCCTCACATCTGTTAGCAGTAAGATTCTGGCACACAGTCCCATGAGTAACTCTGAGGAAAGGAATTCAGTCAGAGCAGCAGCTTAGTGGGCACCCCAAAATAACTTGGGGTGTGTGGCTTCGGGCATGTCAGGCCACAGGCAAAGCCACAAAGTGAGCAAATCAGTTTACCCACGAACTCATCGATGCTTCACACACACCTGAGGAGGGGCTGTGATATATACCAAGTGTGCCGTTTCCTGCCTGAAATTTTCCCACTCCCCTTCCTTGACTTTTTAAACCTACATGCACTCCTACAGCCAATACACTTGCCCTTTGCTCCCTTAAAAAAGAAAATTGGGAGCCGTGGTAGCGGCATACACCTTTAAATCCAGTATTTAGGAGGCGGAAACAGGCAGATATCTGTGAGATCGAGGCCAGCCTGGTCTACAGAACAAGTTCCAGGAAAGCCAGGGCTACACAGAGAAACCCTGTCTCAAACTCCACTCCACAGAAACTGAGATGTTTATTACGTGCGTGCGTGTTTTGTCTGCATGCATGTCTGTGTAGTGCACGCATTCACTGCCTGTGGAGGCCATAAGAGAACACTGTATCCCCTGGAATGGAGTTACAGACGACTGTGAGCTACCGTGTGGTGCTGGGAATTGAACCTGGGTCCTCTGCGTGAAGAGCCAGTGCTCTTGACCACTGAGCCATCTCTCTCTCCAGCTCCACTTCGCTCTGTTGATTTCATTTACTAAACACTCTTTAATTAGTCGTTGAGTCGGGAAGAAAATGGTCAATTCCTATTCACGTATGGAATACAGCGCAGGAGGCAATGTCTCAAACATTGTTTAGTCTGACGGTGTCTCACTATGCAGCGCTGGCAGTTTTGGAACTTGCCGTGTTGGTCAGGCTGGCCTCGAACTCATGGAGGCCCACCTGCCTCAGCACCCTGAGGGCTAGTGCTAATGGCGTGGGCCTCTGCTCCCAGTCCTGCCGGCGGCTGTTGCAGCAAGGCTTGCATTTTAGAGAAGGGACTTCCTTGGTTTGAACCAAACGAGCCAGGGACGGAACTCCAGGCACCAGTGAACCCGCAGTGGGGGGGGGGGTCCCTTGCAGGGCATCCAACTCATCAGGCCGCGCCAGGCAAGGGTAAGACCAGGCCTGAGTATGTGTTTACTTTTGGATATGAGACTTAGCAAACCAACCCAATTACGCTTTTTTTTTTTTTTTGGTCTTAGCATATAATTAGACCAAAAAATTTTCAAGCCTTACGGGAGACTTTTTACGTGTTATGTTGTAGTTACAAGTTTTCAGGGCTGCCCCCCATCCAAGGAGCTGTGAGCACTGCTGCCCTCCCCACATTTGGCTCCGGCTCCATAAGCAATCACTGTTGGTGAAGACCAGTCAGGGCCTGACAGGCCCTGGAGGCAGCCTGCACACTGCAGGACTGAGCTCTGCTCCACCAGGCAGAGCTGGGCAGGAGTGGAGAGGGAACCCAACCCCTGGAGCCCTCTGTTTCCCTGCTCACTCCACAGAGACCCCACCCCACAGAGGCCTGAGTCTTCAACTGTCTGATAGGGTACACCCACCTCAGATTTCTTTGGAACAACAACAACAACAAAAAAAAAATAGAAAACCAAACCTGAAAAAAAAAGTTTTCAGGGCTGTCAACCTTTGCTCTGTTGCAAACTCATCTAGTCTTTTCTGGGCCCTTGCAAACCGTCAGTCACACTGTTGAAGACTTTCTTGCCTTGCAAGCATCAGGACCTAAGCTGGGTCCCTGGGTACCAGGACTGACAGTGTACACTTGTAATCCCAGCGCTGGAGAGGTAGAGATGGGCACTCCCTGGACTCACCAGCCAGTCAGCAGAGTCGACTGGTGATTTCCAGGGTAATGAGAGACTGTGGATGACACCCAAGTTGTCCACTCATCTCATACCAACTTGTGCACACACACACACACACACACACACACACACGCACACACATTAAATTCTTTTCTATAGCCATTAAGAACCAAACACAAGAGCCGGGCGGTGGTGGTGCACACCAAACACAAAATACCCTTGATTTTAACCGAAAGGTCAAGAAGTGATTTAATTTTTAGAAGAAAGTGTCTCCCTGTGTGACCCAAGCTGACTCTGAACCCACAGTTCTCCTGCCTCAGCTTCCTGAACACTGCAAGTTGCCAAAGCCCAGCCCACAAAAACATAAAATAGATAAGCACAATCTGATGAAACATGTAGTGGATATGCTTGGAGAAAACTATAAAACGCAGCTGAGAAACTTAGAAATACATTGGTTCTCTACAAATATATTCGTAAGTCTTCACATGGGCTCAGCGCTGGAGACTGGACAGAACGGCTCTAGACTTCACCAGTGAGAGCAAACGAGCCAGTGAGAGCACCGGGCGGCCGGCAGACGCACATCCGGGAAGAACACCCACGCACACCGAGTAAAAGTGAAATCAGCAATGCATAAAGTCAGTGATGGATGCATACAGGATTTCTAGATGAGACAGAGCTTGTTTTGTGGTTTATTGAGGTTAGTTATTTCGTCGAGCAATCAATCGCAGGACAAACGGAAGCTGCCGGGAGAGGAAGACAAGAACCACAGCCTCTTGCTTTTTTCCATCTTTAGATTGATTTCCTCCTTACATCCAGACCACGGAACTATAAATAAGCCTTCCAAGGTGAACAGGGTGAGGACACTTCCACGGTGTCCTTCAGCCGCTGTTGCCCTACCTCCTGCTCTGTGGCATGGCAAGCCAGGGCCGGGGGCCTGCAGACCCACGCCCGGCTGGAGTGGGGTGCATGCCCCGGACACCTCCACTGCAGACCCACGCCCGGCTGGAGTGGGGGGCATGCCCCGGACACCTCCACTGCAGACCCACGCCCGGCTGGAGTGGGGGGCATGCCCCCGGGCACCTCCACTGCAGACCCACGCCCGGCTGGAGTGGGAACATGCCCCCGGGCACCTCCACTGCAGACCCACGCCCGGCTGGAGTGGGGGGCATGCCCCGGGCACCTCCACTGCAGACCCACGCCCGGCTGGAGTGGGAACATGCCCCCGGGCACCTCCACTGCAGACCCACGCCCGGCTGGAGTGGGAACATGCCCCGGGCACCTCCACTGCAGACCCACGCCCGGCTGGAGTGGGGGGCATGCCCCCGGGCACCTCCACTGCAGACCCACGCCCGGCTGGAGTGGGGGCATGCCCCCGGGCACCTCCACTGCAGACCCACGCCCGGCTGGAGTGGGAACATGCCCCCGGGCACCTCCACTGCAGACCCACGCCCGGCTGGAGTGGGGGGCATGCCCCCGGGCACCTCCACTGCAGACCCACGCCCGGCTGGAGTGGGGAACATGCCCCGGGCACCTCCACTGCAGACCCACGCCCGGCTGGAGTGGGGGCATGCCCCGGGCACCTCCACTGCAGACCCACGCCCGGCTGGAGTGGGAACATGCCCCGGGCACCTCCACTGCAGACCCACGCCCGGCTGGAGTGGGAACATGCCCCGGGCACCTCCACTGCAGACCCACGCCTGGCTGGAGTGGGAACATGCCCCCGGGCACCTCCACTGCAGACCCACGCCCGGCTGGAGTGGGGGCATGCCCGGGCACCTCCACTGCAGACCCACGCCCGGCTGGAGTGGGAACATGCCCCCGGGCACCTCCACTGCAGACCCACGCCCGGCTGGAGTGGGAACATGCCCCGGGCACCTCCACTGCAGACCCACGCCTGGCTGGAGTGGGAACATGCCCCGGGCACCTCCACTGCAGACCCACGCCCGGCTGGAGTGGGAACATGCCCCGGGCACCTCCACTGCAGACCCACGCCCGGCTGGAGTGGGAACATGCCCCGGGCACCTCCACTGCAGACCCACGCCCGGCTGGAGTGGGGGCATGCCCGGGCACCTCCACTGCAGACCCACGCCCGGCTGGAGTGGGAACATGCCCCGGGCACCTCCACTGCAGACCCACGCCCGGCTGGAGTGGGAACATGCCCCGGGCACCTCCACTGCAGACCCACGCCCGGCTGGAGTGGGAACATGCCCCGGGCACCTCCACTGCAGACCCACGCCCGGCTGGAGTGGGAACATGCCCCGGGCACCTCCACTGCAGACCCACGCCTGGCTGGAGTGGGAACATGCCCCCGGGCACCTCCACTGCAGACCCACGCCCGGCTGGAGTGGGGGGCATGCCCCGGGCACCTCCACTGCAGACCCACGCCCGGCTGGAGTGGGAACATGCCCCCGGGCACCTCCACTGCAGACCCACGCCCGGCTGGAGTGGGAACATGCCCCGGGCACCTCCACTGCAGACCCACGCCCGGCTGGAGTGGGAACATGCCCCGGACACCTCCACTGCAGACCCACGCCCGGCTGGAGTGGGGGGCATGCCCCGGACACCTCCACTGCAGACCCACGCCCGGCTGGAGTGGGGGGCATGCCCCGGACACCTCCACTGCAGACCCACGCCCGGCTGGAGTGGGAACATGCCCCCGGGCACCTCCACTGCAGACCCACGCCCGGCTGGAGTGGGGTGTATTTCCCGGGCACCTCCACTGCAGACCCACGCCCGGCTGGAGTGGGAACATGCCCCCGGGCACCTCCACGCTTTATCTTCTCCAGGGACAGGAAAATACTCTTCTGCTCTCGTCTCCGTTTTCTTTGTAAATCAGCACTTTACAAAGTGGATAAAGGCATCTACTGCCAAGCCCAACGACCCCGAGTTCAATCCCCGGGACCCACACGGTCATGCAAAGCTCTCCGAACCTCGTGCCCGGGCCACCGCAGTCACACATCCACGCTCACGCAGGTAAAGTTTTCACAGTAGAGTTGAAAATATATTTTCAAAAAAAAATAGTCTTCACCTACACTGTGTCGCTTCTGCCAAGGGTACGCACAGACGAAGGCTCGAGGCCAAGTAGCAGCTACAGTGACCACACGTGGGGCGGTCTCCAGGAGTTGACTGCGTCTGCAGAGGAACACACACCTGTTTCCAGGCGGGGCTTGTGTGATCTGCAGATAGGGATGTGTAGAGAAAACCATTTATTGAGAGCAGCCTTCCCGCCAGCCTGGTCCCAGAGCCGCATCAGTCCCAAATGAACGCACAGGACGCTGTATTAATTGTGAAACTGTTGGCCTTGCTTGTTTCTTACTGGCTAGCTCTGACTTAAGTATTTACCCCATAATTGTTAATCTAAGTATTTCTCTTACCGGAGCAAAGGGTCCTGACTTCTTACCTCTATGGTGACTCCCTGTGTTTCTCCTACCCAGAGTCCTGCTCGACTCCTAGTTCCACCTATCTTTTTTTTTTTTTTTTTTTTTTTTTTTTTTTTTTGGTTTTTACGAGACAGGGTTTCTCTGTATTGTTTTGGAGGCTGTCGGTCCAGCCTGGCCTCGAACTCACAGAGATCCGCCTGCCTCTGCCTCCCGAGTGCTGGGATTAAAGGCGTGCGCCACCACCGCCTGGCCCTAGTCCCACCTATCTTGCTTCCCTATTGGCCAACTGTGCTTTATTCAACAACCAATAAGAGACAGATTTACAGAGTGGCATCTCCCATCAGGGATGTTATTTCATCAACATCCAGCTGCAAGGATATTTTTTTTATGCCTGGGCCTGTCTCTCCTCTATACACAGCTTTGCTTTCGTGACTCATATTTCTCTTCATGTCCTTCTTTTTTCTCTTACAGACCTATAGATTTGGGAATAGTTAGGGTTTTTAGAAGGGAGGGCAGGGGCTGGAGAGGTGGCAGCATGTTTAAGAGGACCTGGGTTCAGTTCTTGGCATGGGAACATCAATTCATCGATCATCTGTAACTACAGTTCTAGGGCCTCTGAGGGCACCAGGCATTCATGTGTTGCGCAAACACCCACGCATGTTAAATAGATAGATTAAAAAGAGAGAAACATAATAAAGGGGTTGAAGTAACGGGGCTGGAGAGGTGGCTCAATGGCTAAGAGCACGGGCTGCTCTTCCAGAGGACCTGGGTTCAATTCCCAAAACCTGTATGGTGGCCCAGAACCATGCATAATTTCAGTTCTAGAGAATCTGACCCCTTCTTCTGACCTCTGTGGGTACCAGAAGTGCACATACGTACATGCAGGAAAAACACTCATACACATAAAAACAAATGAATTTTTAAAAAAAAGTTGAAGTCAAAATAATGTATTAAAATCGTTACCAATTGATATCAAGTAATTACATTTTATGGATATTTTTTTGGTTTTTCAAGACAGGGTTTCTCCATTTTATGGATTTTTATATTGAGTTGTTGCTTAATTAGAGGCATGGGGTCAGCTATACTTTCTATTTTTCACTGACTGTTGTAGTGTGTGCATGTTCCCGGAATTGTGTGCGGGAAAGCCAGGCCCCGTGCAGAGGTGGCATCTTTGGGATGAGGGTTCTGTCGTCGCGGTAGTTAATTCGTTGGGGGTTACTGGATTGTTGTGGGGGCAATCTTGCTGTAAAACCAAGTGCTCTCTGGCTTTCTTGTTCTGCTTCCTGGCTGCGGCACTGACTGACCCTCCACAGAAGTCAGTGCCAGCTCTTGGAGTTCTAACTCCCCAGAACCGCGACCTAAGGAAGCTCATCTGTGTATTTAGTCTCATGGAGTCCCGGCTGGCCCCGAACGTGTTACATAACAGACCGGTCTTGAACTACAGACGCTCCTGCCACCCCTCCAAGGTGCCAGGATTGCAGGTTGCATCTCTCTCTGTGCCTCGCTTCTTTCAGTCTGTGGCACTCAGTTATTTATAGCCGCAGAAAACTGAGAAGCCCAGGCTGTATCGTTCACTTGTCGGTTATCTCTCAGTAGGATGTAAGCTCTCCGAGAACTGCACCTCGGTTTCATTCTAGTAGAACACAGTTGGGTTATCTTCTTCAACCTCACTACAGGCCCTCTGCTCACCGTGCTCCCACAGGCCCTCTGCTCACCGTGCTCCCACAGGCCCTCTGCTCACCGTGCTCCCACAGAGCCTCTGCTCACCGTGCTCCCACAGGCCCTCTGCTCACCGTGCTCCCACAGAGCCTCTGCTCACCGTGCTCCCACAGGTCCTCTGCTTACCGTGCTCCCACAGGTCCTCTGCTCACCGTGCTCCCACAGATCTTCTGCTCCCACAGGTCCTCTGCTCACCGTGCTCCCACAGAGCCTCTGCTCACCGTGCTCCCACAGGCCCTCTGCTCACCGTGCTCCCACAGAGCCTCTGCTTACCGTGCTCCCACAGGTCCTCTGCTCACCGTGCTCCCACAGATCTTCTGCTCCCACAGGTCCTCTGCTCACCGTGCTCCCACAGAGCCTCTGCTCACCGTGCTCCCACAGGCCCTCTGCTCACCGTGCTCCCACAGAGCCTCTGCTCACCGTGCTCCCACAGGCCCTCTGCTCACTGTGCTCCCACAGGCCCTCTGCTCACCGTGCTCCCACAGGCCCTCTGCTCACCGTGCTCCCACAGGCCCTCTGCTCACCGTGCTCCCACAGATTCTCTGCTCACCGTGCTCCCACAGAGCCTCTGCTCACCGTGCTCCCACAGGCCCTCTGCTCACCGTGCTCCCACAGGCCCTCTGCTCACCGTGCTCCCACAGAGCCTCTGCTCACCGTGCTCCCACAGGCCCTCTGCTCACCGTGCTCCCACAGGCCCTCTGCTCACCGTGCTCCCACAGAGCCTCTGCTCACTGTGCTCCCACAGAGCCTCTGCTCACCGTGCTCCCACAGAGCCTCTGCTCACTGTGCTCCCACAGAGCCTCTACTCACCGTGCTCCCACAGATTCTCTGCTAACCGTGCTCCCACAGAGCCTCTGCTCGCCGTGCTCCCAGAGGCCCTCTGCTCACCGTGCTCCCACAGATCTTCTGCTCCCACAGGTCCTCTGCTCACCGTGCTCCCACAGGCCCTCTGCTCACCGTGCTCCCACAGGTCCTCTGCTCACCATGCTCCCACAGAGCCTCTGCTCACCGTGCTCCCTCAGAGCCTCTGCTCACCGTGCTCCCACAGGTCCTCTGCTTACCGTGCTCCCACAGGTCCTCTGCTCACCGTGCTCCCACAGGTCCTCTGCTCCCACAGGTCCTCTGCTCACCGTGCTCCCAGAGATCCTCTGCTCACTGTGCTCCCACAGAGCCTCTGCTCCCACAGAGCCTCTGCTCACCGTGCTCCCACAGGTCCTCTGCTCACCGTGCTCCCACAGGCCCTCTGCTCACCATGCTCCCACAGGTCCTCTGCTCACCGTGCTCCCACAGGCCCTCTGCTCACCGTGCTCCCACAGGTCCTCTGCTCACCATGCTCCCACAGGTCCTCTGCTCACCGTGCTCCCACAGAGCCTCTGCTCACCGTGCTCCCACAGAGCCTCTGCTCACCGTGCTCCCACAGAGCCTCTGCTCACGGTGCTCCCACCTGCCCTCTGCTCACCGTGCTCCCACAGGCCCTCTGCTCACCGTGCTCCCACAGGCCCTCTGCTCACCGCGCTCCTGCTCCAATTCTTTCCCCTTGAAAGTGAGCATATCTTGACTTTTGCTGTCAACCGTTGCTTGCTCTCTCCTCAGAGTTCCATCGCCTGCAGTTTATTTCTAAACCCTGCAGCTGGATCTTTAAAAAATTATGCATCAATCTAGCAAGACGGCTGAGTAGGTTAGGGTGCTTGCCTCCAAAGCCCTGACAACCTGAGTTCAATCCTCAGAACCTGCCTAGAGGGAGGGAGCTGGCGCCCACAAGCTGCCCTCTGACCTCCACACAAATGCCATGACACAGACACAACCACAACAATAATTTCTGAAAAGAAAGGAAGGGCAGGAGAGAAATACGATGTATAGCTTTGTATTCAACAAACAGGGGAAGAGAATGTATTGTTGAAAACCCCGTGTGCTCCAGACACAGGAAATAAAGGACTCTGAGCTGGAGCTGACCTGAATGGCTCCCCACTGAGGACCAGCTTTCGTGGCACCAGAAGGCACCATGCGACTCTCTCAAGGAGGGAAGCAACCAACATTCCTACCCAGATATGATGCCTATGGACCACGACAGCCACCAGGATGGCACAGTTACCCCAAGGGTGCAGCAGAGCGGCTCACACACCTTGGCAGTGTGACCAAATGCTCTCTAACCGGCCTAGGATGCACTCAGCAAGAGTGAAACACGCCTCTACCAGAAACCTACTCAAATACCCAGGACTGGTGGAGTCATGCATCCTGGAGGAGGATCCGATATGTCCTGAAGAAGAGACACAAGGAATAATTGTGATGGTAAAAGAACAGTAAGCCATTACTATTAGGCCTAGATCACTGTGCGTTAACTGGATAGAATTCATTTACCCAAAGATCAAACACATCTATTTCAGGAATACCATGTCATAGCCAAACAATGAAATTGTGACTCAAGAGGCACGTGCAAAACCATGCACAAAGTTGAAAACAAAACAGTCAAATATAAATGCGCACAAAATATAAGTGCAAACATAAAAAAAATAAAAGAATATACGGGACTGTTGGCAGCATTCAATGGACTTTACAGCAGACAAGTGAAATTTGAAATGAGAAGCAGGGTGGGGAGATGGCCTAGCAGTTAAGAGCACTCGCTCTTCTTGATAGAGCCCAGGTTCAATTCCCAGCACCACACGGTCGTTAACAACCATCCATAACTCCAGTTTCAGGGCATCAGATGCCCTCTTTTTAAAAATATTTTATTTATTTATTATGTATAAAATATTCTGCCTACATGCCAGCAGAGGGCACCAGATCTCATTCAAGGTGGTTGTGAGCCACCATGTGGTTGCCGGGAATTGAACTCAGGACCTCTGGAAGAACACTCAGTGCTCTTAACCTCTGAGCCATCTCTCCAGCCACCACATGCCCTCGTCTTATACATGGTGCCCATATATAAAATGAGAAGCACTGCTTAACATAAAAGCAAACTTTTATGAAAAGGACCTTGCTTACTATTACTGTTTTGTGTGTGATGTATGTGTATGTGTGTGTGCATGGACCATGGCGGGCATGTGGAGGCCACAGGACAACATTGTAAAATTGTTTCTCCTCCCTTGACTTGAGTTCCAGGGACACAGACTCCAGTTGTCAGGCCCATACAGCAGATACGCTTACCTGATATTGCTGACCCTGGAAGTAAAAATAAATTAATGATAAAAAGAACAATCACTGGGAAAGAGAGTAATTAGGAATCGCAATTTTGACTGGAGCGTGATGGCACATTTAATGCCAGCTGTCAGGAAGCTGAGGCAGGAGGGTTTTTTAATTTGAGGCCAGTGAAAGCTACATATGGAGGTCCTGCCTCAACAAAAACAAAGGTAGCTTAGCGGTAGAGCATGAGCCCGGCACACACAAGACACTGGTTCAGTCTTCAGTATTGCAATTAAACAAAGCAACAGTAATAATAGCAGCTTGAAGACAGCAAGAGAAAAACGGTACAACTAGGGTGAAAACACAAAACTCAGTCGAGGAGGGAGATCTCCTTTGGCTGGTAGACCAGCTGGCCAAATAAATAAAGCAGGAAGCTTGATGGCAACAATGTAAATGAGCAGAGAAGAGCCGATCAGCATGTCCATCGCTGTGAGTCAGACAGCGGGCAGTGCTGCCTCCCTACCTCGTCGGCTGAAGCCTGTCTACCGTGGCTGGCAAAACCAGCACTGATCAACAGGAATGTGGGGCGTGGGGGGACTGAGAACCCTCATGCACTGGGTTACGACAGCCATTTTGGGGGAGACGGTTGGCATTATCAAATTGAAAGCTGAAGGTACGTCTTCCCAGAAATTGTCTTTGTAGATTCGCACCACAGAGACGCTCCCGTTGCATAAGTAGATATAGGCAAGCTTCCCTGCAGCAGGTTCTGAACCTTGGGAAACCTGAAAGTTATTCAACGTGCATCAATAAGGAAATGAATTTTCTACAATTAAATCTTAGGTATCAAAATAAATGTCCTGGGGCCGGGCGTTGGTGGCTCACGCCTTTAATCCCAGCACTCGGGAGGCAGAGGCAGGCGGATCTCTGTGAGTTTGACGCCAGCCTAGTCTACAAAGTGAGTTCCAGGACAGACTCCAACGCCACAGAAAAACCCTGTCTCAAAAAACCAATAAATAAATAAATAAATAAATAAATAAATAAAATAAAAAAGTAAATGTTCTGGAGTATAGCTTAAATGAAATAATTTACAACTATTGTGAATATATTGTGAAGCAATTATGTAATGACAAAGAGAAGAGATAACATTTCAATTTTTAAAACAATCACAGCAGTAATATATGCAATTATTGGTACTTACACATGTGGTAAAATATTTTTTAAATGCATAGGAATGATATGCAATAGCATTTATAGTATGTTTGATCAGAAAGGAAAAAAGCTACTACTAACATTTTGAAAAATTAATAAGATGGGTGAGATGGCATATACCTTTAATCCCAGCAGAGGTAGACAGACCTCTGTGAGTTTGAGGCCAGCCTAGTCTGCACAGAGTTCCAGTCCAGGCAGCTACATACACTGTGTGTGTGTGTGTGTGTGTGTGTGTGTGCACATGCGCACACTTGTGGAGTGACCATTTTCTATAAACATACTTGTAGGGTAGGAGCACATTTGCTAAGCCCAAGTGTATACAAGTCTAAGAAAATGGCTTGCCAGGCCCCGAATGGCACACACAGATATCTCCTATTGGTCTTTGGAATTACCGCCACTATCAAGAGGCAGTAATCTATGTCCCTCGGGAAATCTGGCGACTGGAAACCCCCTGTTTGTTTTAGAGCCGGCCTTCATTTAGTAATGAGTAACTACATCCGAGTCAGAAGCCAAGCTTGTCTGGCTGAAGGAACGTCAGCCCCGTCGCAGCTTTACTGCAGGCCATCTCTGTAGGCAACATCTGTAGGCTCTTCAGGATGTATATGACAGAGCTCTACTGTCAAGGACCTCACACATACTCACTTGAAAGATAAGACCCACGGGGAGTAAAACCCAAGCCAAGTATTTAGAACGCACTTGGGAAAGTGAGTACCTGGGGTGAATTCCCTGCTGGTCAGCGAGCCTTAAGTCCAGTTAGACAGCTGTTGGTAACCCCACAAGATATAAGTGCTACCGTTGGTAACCCCACAAGACAAAGCGCACTGATGCAAGTACTGATGGTCTTAGTGACTTGCAGGCGTCACGGCTGGGTAGGAAGGACCTTTGAATGTTTTCCTCCTTTGGCAGGCTGCACGGCAGCTTCCGGTTTTATGCAAGCTACTCCTGGGGGGGGGATTTTGGGTCAGACTCATCAGAGTCCTGTGTCCAAAGCGCTCAGTTGTTTTCTGCATTGGGAGCTTATGCTCAGCTTCTAGGAGGCAACCAAGGGCGACAGCAGTAGTCTATTATTGTTCTGGGAGTCTCCTCGACTCTCCTGACCAGCAACTCGAGAGGAGGGTTCTTGTGCCTAACTCTCGGGGAGCACCATAGAAGAGGAGGTAGAAAGATCACAAAAGTCACAGCAAGGGTAAGTCAGCTATCAGATTTTGTCTTCTAGAAACGTCAGGGAAACAACACGTCTGTCTACACAGGAACTGAACAAGTTCAAAACTGGTGGACAAACCATCATGGGAGAGGGGGAAATCTGACAGGGTTCCAACCCTAGACAAGGAACGGAACGACAGGCCGCCTAGGAATGCCGAGAGCAGGAGAAATAGTCTTCCCCAGAGAAGAACAGCCCTCCATCTTGTTGTGCGATGCCAGTGGTCAGCCCTGAAATCATACACATACAAGAAATGTATGGACTGAGAAGGCTGTATTTATACCCAGGTATGTATGTATGTGTGTATACGTAACAACAATTAAAGAAAAGAAGACTGCCAGGCGCCGGGCGTTGGTGGCGCACACTTTTAATCCCAGCACTCGGGAGGCAGAGGCAGGCGGATCTCTGTGAGCTCGAGGTCAGCCTGGTCTACAGAGTGAGTTCCAGGACAGCCAACACTACACAGAGAAACCCTGTCTCATAAATAATTTTAAAAAGACGTGAATTTGAAAGAGAGCAAGGAGGAGTAGAAAGGTTTGGGGGAGGAGAAGGAATGGGGGAAATGATGTGATTGTATTTTAATTTGAAAATACGTTAATTTTAAAGAAGCATTTGAAAGGGCTGCAGAGAGGGCTGTGTGGGTAAGAGCACTGGCTGCTCTTGCAAACGACCTGGGTTTGGTTCCTAGCACTCCCATGGTGGCTTCCAGCCATCTGAATCTCAGTTCCTAGAGGATCAATGTCCTCTTCCGACTCCCATGGGTACCAGGCACACATATGGCACACATACATACATGCAGGGAAAATACTCACACACACACTAAATAAGTGAATAATAAAAATCATTAAAAAAAAGAATATGGAGGGGCTGGAGAGATGGTCCAGCAGTTAAGAGCGCTGACTGCTCTTCCAGAGGTCCCGAGTTCAATTCCCGGCAACCACATGGTGGCTCACAAGCACCTTGAGTGAGATCTGGTGCCCTCTGCTGGCATGCAGGCAGAAGGCTGTATACACAATAAATAAATAAAATATTAAAAAAAAAGAGCATGGAGAAAGTATACAAGAATTCACACTAGGTTGTTAACATTTCTCTTTGTTATTTTCAAATATATCTTAATATTAAGGATATTAATTCTTTGAGGGTTTTATACATGTATATAATGTACTCTGACCACATCCATTCACACTTCTCCCCCCTAACTTCTCCCAGGTTAATCATCACTCCCCCCCTTTCCTACTTCATGTCCTGTGTTGCTGGTTTATATATAACTCACTGAGTTTAATTGGCGCTGTGCATGTACTCATCATGAGTGTGGGGCCATCCACGACACATCCTACAAAGAAACAACCTAAAGGTTAATTGACTTTCCCTGCCCTAGCATCCATCGACTGCCAGTGTTCCTCGTCTCTGGGTAAGAGTTACCGAACCCCTTCCCCACCCAAGCCGGGGTGAGGACTGGCTTGATCTTGAATCGGTCCTGTGCAGGCAACCACAGTTGCTGAGTGTTTGCAAGTGCATAGATCCTGCCATGTCCAGAAGGCACTGTTTCACCCCACCCCACCCCACCCCCACCTCTGGCTCTTACAATCCTTCTACTCCCTCCTTTGCGACATTCCCCAAGCCTTTTGGGAAGGGGCGTGATACACACGTCCCATTTATGGCTGAGCACCCCGCAGACACGCTTTCTCGGTGCTTTGACCAATTAATTGTGAGTTTCGGCGTTAACCACCGTCAGCTGCGCAAAGAAGCCTCTCCGATGGGGACTCAGTGCTGCACTCATCCTTAGGAACCCAGATACCCGGTTAGAGGCCAGTTGGGTACTATGTCCATTTAGCAAAATGAAGTAGTAAGTTTATCCCTGGATCCAGGGTTCGAAGCCCGATTTATGGCACCATGCAGGCATTTCCTCCTGGTAGAAAGCAGCTGGCTGAACAGTCATGTCTCCGTTGTGCCCACGGGCATATCTTGCCTTACTGTGCCTTGCAGGATTCGCAGCTGGATGGAGACTGTTGGTAACTGCTCCCTAGCAGCCTGTGTGGAGCCTTCCAGCACTGAGAACACCAGCCAGGGAGGAAGCTTTCCTGTCAGTACCGGCTGGATGTCCTGTGGTGATCAAATTGTGTGGTGTCAGCAGTAGGATCTTATCGTCAAACTCCTGTGGGCAGCCAGGAGCAACGGCCAGAGCCTGTGCTGTTTGGGGGTCACTGTGGGAAGAGAGGTCCCACACATCTGATGCTGGTTTTTTTTTAATTTGGCATCCTATGGCTTGTGGGAGGAGAATTACCCCTGTGTAGGGTAAACTCCAACTAAGCATATACAATATGTAATAATATATATATATATACATGAAGTTTATTAAATAGTAGGTTTCCATATGGTTTCCCAAACACACGTAATGTTGGCTATCCCTCCCAGTTGTTAACATTTGTGGGAACTTGGGGTTGGGGCTAAAAAGGGAAAAGGAAGGAAGAATGGGGGACAAAGGTGAGCCTGGAGGTGTAAGCAGGAGAGGGGGAGTGAGCAGCAGCCCAGCCATCCGTTACAAGCCCAGAACCGGTACGGGGGTGGAGCCAGCGCTTTGCGCATGACGCTTGGAATCTGAGAACGCCCGCATCTGCCTTTGCATAGCTTGGGGGTGGGGGTTGCTTCCTGATTATAGGGCTCCGGCTGAGGGGACGTTTTCTCTAAAGTGCAGGTGCCTGCCGTGTTCTCCGAGCTCAAGCACACGGCAAGCCCTCTTCTGAAGAAGAATAAAGAAAATATTGTGAACATATTCCAATGCAGGCACTGAAACAGCCAAAACAGCCGCTCTCTTCAGGTCTGGCAGCCGCCCGCGGGTCATTATCGATCCCTCTCTTTCCCAAGCAAATGTGTATCCAAGGAGTTACATTCAGATCTAAACAAGAACTTTAAGATTCGTTTATATTTTGGAAGCCGTAACCTCGTGGCTTATGTAACCCTACTGTCACGGCTACTATGGGATTTGCTAGCAAATGTTTGAAGTTATAGCTGTCTCCTTTTGCACTGCAATAGTCTGGGCTTGGACCGCGCATATGTTTTGCCTGCATTATTTATCCTGAGTAAGTCTTTCATTGATTTGTATTAACTTTTCGTATGCAAAACTAGGAAAATTAACTTCTAGAAAGCCATTCACTTCCAAAAACAATGAGGCTCTTTTAAGTAGTGCACTAGGGGGCATTCGATTCTGCTTTAAGAAGTTTTGATTAGGCTGTTATCTGGGAGATAACGTTTAATGTGTTCACGTCTTTGTGAATATTTGCACTTTTAAAGTGAAAACAAAAAAAGCATTGGGGCACTGTCAACATTAATGAAAATAAGCATTTGGACCTCAGCCAACAGGGATCCTTCTACCACACAGGTAACTAGAACCAACAGAAGCAGATCCTGTCCCTGCCCACCTGGCTCCCTGCCTGCAAGCCAGCTCCCTCCCAGTTCCCAGAAGTTTCTTCATTTCCAACCTCGTCTTTCATTACTGTCTGTGGCTTGGAAAATGCAGCCTCCTCACCCAACACTGTCCCTTCCAGTTCCGTACCTGTCCCCTAAATTCTGAGTCTCTTCAGGGCCGTCTAGATGGGGCGTTTTGCACCTTGCCTGCAGTTTGACATGTGAGTGTTGATCCGGGCTCTCTTATCACAGACCCATTACACAGCTGTGCTAGCATGAGTTGCAAAATTGTGATCTCCAGTTGGCTTGAAGAGCATTGAGTTGGAATGGTGCTAGCTTGAGTGGCCTGGAAGTGCAAAGGTCAGCCCACAGGAGCATTGCCAAGCAGATAGATGGTCAAGCTGGCTGCTCAGTCTCCAGCCTGAGAGACGTAGGGCGACGCCACGCCCTGCATCTTAGGTTTTCCTAAGACATCTCTGTATCTCACTGGCTTGTTTTTCTTATTGACTCATGGCCGGCAGCCCGTTGAGTTCTTTCTGCTTGGATCTGTGAGGCAGATCTCCTCGGCCATCCTATCTTATCTACGATAGGCTGACTTTATTATTGCGATCGGAGTGTTCCCGAGCTCTCCAAGACTTGAGCATCACCCTTGTCTAGTACAGTGCCCCCCCCCAAAAAGGTCTAAGTTTTGGTTTCCATCTGAAGTTGGCCTCTGCTATGTAACCCTTGCCCTCTCTGCTCCTGCCAATAATGTCCTAACTTTTAAAAAAAATTACACAGCTTTTGTTTTTTTGTTAATATAGCAAAACACCTACATAAACAAAAAAGACATTTACTTGGGCTATAATCTTGAAAGCGCAAGGGTACAGCATCATACCAGCATCCGATGGGGGCCGTTTGGCATGCTATCACATCATGGTGGGTAACGAAAGTTGGAAAGGAGGATCCGGCAACATAGCCCAGTGGGTAAGGGTGCTTGCAGACCACACTGACAGCCTGGGTTCCAACACCAGAACCCACATAGTAGAGAGAGAGAGAGAGAGAGAGAGAGAGAGAGAGAGAGAGAGAGAGAGAGAGAGCCAATGGGCTCTCCTCAGGCCGCATGAACACCGTGGCATGTATGTCAAAAGGTATAGTGCATGCACACATTAAAAGTGGATAAATGTAAAAATTAAAATTAAGTTGGGGTGAGGGAGGAAGTAAGTGCCACATCACCAGACAGGAAGTGGCAGAACGGGGTGGTGCAACAACTCTTGGGAGAATGTCAAGAAGTTATGAGAAATACTCTGATCTCTTCTAAGAGTGTGTCCCCAGCTAGCCAAGAACCTCCCACTGGGCCCTGCCACCGACGGGGTCCATAGAATCCCCCCCCACCATCTGGAGGGCCTCGTTTCTAACACACACACTCCACAGAGGCAAACCACATCAAGCCACAGCAACGACGCCCTCTCACTTTTCTTTTTTCAAGACAGGGTTTCTCTGTGTGTCCTTGGCTGTCCTCCCTGACTCTCCACTGCGCAATAAGATCGGACTAAACCACTAAAAGAAGAATGCCAAAAACTGACAGCAAAGGGAAATGTATTAAATGAAATAGATAAAAAACGCCAGAAGTTTGTATATAGTTCAGGCCTCAGTTAAATTCCAGGGTTCAAACAATGTGATCAGAGATCGGTTTCTTACGCTGGGGGAGACAGCTCACCCAGGAAAGTGCTTGCTTTGCAAAAACACAGGACCTCAGTTTAATTCCCCGGAGCCCATTTAAGAACAGCAGACATGGGTGTACACTTAATCCCTGAGCTGGGGCAGCTGAGACAGGACAGTCCCTGGGGTTTGTTCCCAAACCATTCCAGCTTAATTAGTGAGCTCCAGCCGTGAGAGGATCTGTCTCAAAGAAGGTGGATGCTGTTCCAGAGGACGGCACCTAAGACTGTTGTGTGCCCTGCATGCGAGCACATGTGTGTGGGCCACTCTGGAGGCTGCCTCTATAAAGAAACAAGTTGCAACTGTTGGCCTGCTTGCCCTCGCTCTCCCCGACCTCACTGGCGTTAGAGCCTAGTCTTTGGGATTCTGAGGTTTGCTGAAGAGCAAACCAGCCTTTCCCTCCCACAGAACAACCGCGGACTCTTGGGCTTTCCACTGGGGGACAGCCATTGTTGGACTAACTGGACCACAGCCTGTAAGTCGCTCTAGCAAATCCCTTCTTATGTACAGATTCATCCTGTCAGTTGTGTTCCCCTAGGGACCCCTAAGGCATGACGTGCACTTTGAATTCCCCCACTTTCATAATGAATAATGCAGACGCACAGTACAAACTTCTAAAGTTTCGCCTGCTCATGCCTCACGCCCCTGATGGCTTTTCTTGTCTCATCCCACGCTGTTAAATTTCTGGTTTATAACCTGCCAGGTTCATATCGTGGACGAACAAAACCACAGCTGCCCATCTAGATACAGACCTGTGTTTGTTTGTATCTACACGTGGACGCGCTTAAGTGAGTTGTGGGAACACTCAAGGGTTTGTAGCTGGAGCTCAGTGGGTTTGTGTTTTGAGGCTGGGGATCCACATTCAGGCCATTGCTGACCTCTGAGTCTCTGAGTCTCTATGGCCTTTGCCTCCTAACGGCTTGTAGGGCAGAATTGGGCCACCATGCCCATCAGCGTTTGCTTTTGTGATACTGCTAACTTAGTTATTTCTATTAAATCAATAAGACCATTTTTTAGTTAATGCTGTAGGTAGTGATACCTATTTTTTTTTTTTTTGCATCCAGAAAAATGAGCGATAAATAAGCCTCTGCCAGGAGGGAACAGCCACAACTCCCTCCCAGGGAGTGAAGCGACCACCGAGATGGTGCCTTGTGGCATAGCTTTGGGGGTTAGCCTGCCGCGGTGCTAGTGCGCAGGCGCCGGGGCGGGCGGGCTGGTGGGCGAGCGGGCGGAGTGGAACGGACCGTGTGGTCCGGTGCGCGATGGCCGAGTCGTCCTGGTGGTACCGAGGAGGTGAGGGCGGGTAAACCAGGGCCCGTGGGCAACTCCAGGTCCCCAGGAAGGAACTCTGACCCCAGAACCCCCACTCCAGCGCTGTCACCGAGTGAAGTCCCCTGCTAGGCTGTCACCTCCCTGGGTGGTGGCCGCCGCAGCAGGAGCCCCTTCTTCGCAGCTGGACCCTGCCTTCCCCAGAAGCTGGGGTGGGGGCGGAGAAGGCAATAGGGACAGAAGGAGGCGTTTGTCTTGTGTCTTATCAGGACTGTCGGGGACACACTTGTGGTGTGAAAGTCCATCCGCACACAGCGATACAGCACCACGGCCCGCTCCGTAGCAGGGAACTCGGCCCCTGTGAGAAGTAAAAGGAAACCAGAAGCCACTAAAAGTGGTTGTGTTTCCCCCACGTTGGTTACTTATGCACATTATAGTTACCCAGTAATATTAGAGAAAGGTTTGTTTTGCATCGCACAGGGACTTCCAAACACGACCTGCATTACAGAAGGGAAGCAGAAGTTAACACCACCTTTGAGGAGCTGTTACTCTACTTTATCTTTTTAATAAATCTATGCATATGTAAGTACACAGATGTGGGTGAAAATGCCGGCTGAACTGATAGTTAAAATGTGGAAGTGAAAAAAACAGAAACTCAGAAAGCTGACAGATTTTTTTTTAGAGATCACTATCCTATGATGGACAGAATTTCAAGCTTTTAAAGGGTGAAACTAGACCACAAATGTCAGCTCTGACTATGTTTTTTTTTTTCTTTTTTTAAGTTTGGAGGATCTACTTAAACAGGGTCCCTGGGTTGACAGTTGAATTGAATTTCTTTCAGAGCCATAGAGGTATATTGGTACAAATGCAACCCAACATGGAGTTTGGGGATGGCCACAGTCTCATCCTCTTCCCTAAACAGCTGTGCAATTAATAACAGAATGCATTTGTGCCGAGTAAACGGCAGTTGTTAATGTGGGCAGGGAGAACTACCCCCCAACCCCCGCCACCGCGGGTCCATGGCATCACCTTAGTATGGTGAAAAGCTTGTTAACGTTTTGTATTTAAACTGCCCAATGTATGCAGCTAGAAGCTAACATACAGGATTTCTCCCGTCTCTGAATGTGTAGCCTGTGTACCAATTGCACAGTTAACTGGTATTGTAGGGGTGGGTGTTCCAGATTAAAGGCAGCTGTGGCTAACTTGATAAGGTGCCTTGGACTGGCTGTGAGGCTTAGTTTTGAAGACAACACAAACATAGGCTTATTACCAACCATTTAGAAAGTAGGAAATACGAGTCAAAAGATTGTTTATAATCCCACCATTCAGAGATATTTTTCCCAACACTTACAATAAAGAAAACGACCTAAACCCACAGTAAGGGGGTTCACTAGCCTCTGTGGAATATGCAACGAAACAGATGCAGCTGTTAAAGAATGACACACACTCCCTCGGTTATGTGCGTGCACGCATGCGTGTGCTCAGTGCTTGTGGAGGTCGGAGGACAGCTGATGGAGCTGGTCCCACCTTCATCGTGAGTGCCTTGGGCTGGCACACTTGACAATGTGGAAAGTGTCCCCTTTGAACCATCCCGATTGCCCCCACGTGTTTTTGTTTTCACTGGGGAGTCCTGGCACATAAGGTGAAATAGCTTTGTAAGAGGGGAGAAAGAAATACTACCGATTGAAAGTGTTTAAACAGACTTGCTGTGTTCCAAAGCATGGGTTTAAATGCTCTACCTGCAGGGCTTGAAAGATAACTGGGTCTGTAAAGTGCTCGCCACACAAGTGTGACAGCCGGAGTTTGATCCCCACAGCGCTTGCAGAAGAGAAGGGTGTGGAAATGATTGTAATCCCAGGGCTGGGGAGGTAGGAACGGGGTCCTGGGGCATGCTGTCCAGCCAGCCTAGCCTACTTTGAAAGGTCCAGGCTAATGAAAGGTCCCGTTTCAAAACTAAAACCAAAGTGCATGGCTCCTGGGGAATGCTTCCTGATGTCAAGCTCCAGCCTCCACATGCACGAGCACACACACACACACACACACACACACACACACACACACTCCCAATATTCACAATTATAACCGTGTAGTAAAAGATGGCTGAGAGCCGGGCGTTGGTGGCGCACGCCTTTAATCCCAGCACTCGGGAGGCAGAGACAGGCGGATCTCTGTGAGTTCGAGACCAGCCTGGTCTACCGAGTGAGTTCCAGGACAGGCTCCAAAACTACAGAGAAACCCTGTCTCGAAAAACCAAAAACCAAAAAAAAAAAAAAAAAAAAAAAAAAAAAAAAAGATGGCTGAGACCTATTCTCCTTCTCTGGCTGAATTCAAGACCCTTAGCCTTAACTATTCACTATTTGGTATCGCCTGTTCTTAGTGTAGAGAAAAAAAGCCGACAGTAGTCATGGATATAATGTGACGACCTCATTTAAAAAAAATATTGTGTGTGTGTGTGCGTGTGCGTGTGCGCATGCGCATGCGCATGCCTGTGCATGTGTGTGAAGAGGCACATAATATGTGTGGTCAGAGAACAACTTTGGTTCTCTTGCTCTTTCTGCTTCCTTCCCCTTGTTGGCCGTTCATGGAAATCTCTGTTAAATGTGGAGCCATCTCACCAGCCCCTGATTTGACTTCATTTTAAAAAGATAGAATATCAAATATAAACCCGCCAGGCCTGATGAACCTACGTCTACCTTTAGAATGAGGGTTGAAGGAAACTTGCGCCGGCTTTGTATATTTCTGGCTTTACTTATTGGATAAAGGCCCTTGGTGGCCAAGCGTGGTGACCTGAGTTTGACCCCTGGAACACACATAATGAGAGCAGAGAGAACCAGCTCCCACAGACTGTCCTTTGACCTGCACGCTTGCATCTCGGCACATGCGTGTGCATGCGTGCGTGTGTGCGCACACAAGATAGATGGATGTAAAATATTTATGCTTAGACAGCGTTGGATTTGTTGTAAAGCTGGGGAAATGAATCGTTTCTGAGTGCTGCTGGCGTGGGATTTTAAATTACAAGCCCCGACAAGGACTTCTCTCCTCAGTGACGTTTGGGATGGTCAATCCGCACATGTACTACTTAAACAAAGTGATGTCATCTCTGTTTGTGGACACTGCCCTCCCTGACGATGAAAGGAGCAGTTTCAGGTCCATCCGAACCATCACTGACTTCTGGAAGGTAGGATGTACGGCCTGAGGAAGTGGCATTAGCTAGCCCATACGCCAGGGCTTAGGGGCTAGCTCAGGGTACAAAGCTTGCCTGGTAGGTGAAAGGCCCTGGGTTCAGGCCACAGCTCTGGAAAGGAAGAAAGACAAATTCACGTATAGTCTATAGTAAACCCTTGCCTTACGTAGAAAATGCTCAGGGAATTTTTGTTAAAGGGATTAATAATGAAAATGAGTATTGTTTCGTTACTAGAAAATCAACCAGGGGTGTTTATTGTGAATCTTACGTTCACGTTGTGATACTGTTATGTATAACTTTGAGTTTTTGATTACTTTCTCAAATATTCCCATTTCCCAAGGATTTGCCATGGGAGTACTAAAGTCAGCCTGTGGTTGTGTATGTAAAATATCCACACGAGCAACAGTCTTTGTTTTTGTTTTTGTTTTTGTTTTTGGTTTTGGTTTTTACGAGACAGGGTTTCTCTGTATTGTTTTGGAGACTATCGGTCCAGCCCAGCCTCGAACTCACAGAGATCCGCCTGCCTCTGCCTCCCGAGTGCTGGGGTTAAAGACGTGCGCCACCACCGCCCGGCAACAGTCTTACAAATTCTTAGTTTCCCAGAGAGGGTAATAGTCACGATATTATATACGCAACCCTCTGTTGTGTGCTACCGTAATGTGCTGTATATATAATTTTTTTTAAAAAAGCAACGTGTGACACAGCTTTCTGCGTTTGATCACACGAGAGAGTGTTCCCTCAGCACAAAGACACGCAGGTTTCCCGCTGCACATAGCACCAGTCATTGAGAAGGAAGAGTAGCCGAGGAGGAGCAGCTTGGATGTAAGGGATGAGGCAGTGCGGGAGGACCCTCCCGAGGTGATTGGCAGTGTGGATGCATTTTAAAGGGCCTGTTAGGAAAGGGGCATTCTGGGAAAAGGGCATGCGTGCTGTGTGCAGTTCGCACGGAGCTGAGTTTGCAGTGGGTGCACAGGGTAGATGGAGCAGAAAACGGGTAGACAGAGAGTTCACGCTGTCGCCTTCCGAGCGTGGGAGGATGGGGGGGCTAACTCGGATGCGCGCAGCAGCAGACGGATTGGAAGAGCAGACCCTGAGGCGCGCCTGTGATGGTGTTTTCCTGAGAGGGTGAACTACCTGGTGAACTGGAGAAGCGCTGTCCACAGACTGTGGTGGGATGGGATAAGGGGAGAGAACGGAGGACGATGCTCGGGCTCTGGCATTCCCTCTGCGACCCACGGTCTGAGCTGCCCCTGTCCCGCCACACCCTTCCTGGTAAGGTGGCCTGGGACTTAGCCGACACAAATCTTGCCTCCCTTAAAGTGTTTAGGCCAGTATTCCATCCCTGGTGACACGACAAACTTGGTAAGAAAGGGGACAGATGAGAGACAAGGTCCAAGGGGTCCTAAGTCACTGGCCTGGTAGGGAAGGAGACACGCAAGACAGGATTTCTTCATATAGCCTGGCTATCCTGGAACTCTCTCTGTAGACCAGGCTGGCTTCAAACTGAGAGATCTGCTTAAAAGATGCTATAAACACTACAGGAGATCACAATGGGTATGTTTTTACCCTAGTCACAGAGACCAGGAAGGACAGGGTAAGTGGGCACACCTTTTCTCTTTTTTTTTTAAGATTTATTTATTTATTACATATACACCAGATTGAATTGTAGATGGTTGTGAGCCACCATGTGGTTGCTGGGAATTGAACTCAAGACCTCTGGAAGAGCAGTCAGTGCTCTTAACCTCTGAGCCAGGTCTCCAGCCCCACACCTTTTCTCTTTTAAATTGTCCATGTGGCCCGTGGCAAAGGCCGCGAGAAGCAGGGAAAGCCGCCCTGGATCTGGGGGTCACTTAGAAAGGAACAGGGACGCGGTGGGGAGTGGCCTTTGCCAGCAGCGGGGTGTGTCAGCCAGTGCTCACACTGGGAATCACATGCGCCGGCTGCAGACGGTTGCCGTGAACGTGTCCTTTTCTTCCCACGGGCGCTTGCCTTTCTCTGTGAAGTTCATGGAAGGGCCCCTCCTGGAAGGCCTGTACTGGGACTCGTGGTACAACAACCAGCAGCTGTACAGCGTGAGGAACAGCAGCCGCATCTACTACGAGAACATCCTTCTCGGGGTCCCCAGGGTGCGGCAGCTGCGGGTCCGCAACAACACCTGCAGGATCTACTCCGCCTTCCAGCCGCTGATCCACGACTGTTATGGCAAATACACGACTGAAAACGAAGACCTGTCTGATTTCGGCCTCAAAAAAAGTAAGGAGTAAGTGTCATGACACCCGTGGTCCTTTCCAGCGGGTGCCTTTGTTTGTGTCTTTACAGAATTATCCGTTGTCTGAGTAGTGGGAGCCGGGAGCTGCCGGTTGCCGTGGTTCTCTCCGCAAACTGCGTGGGGGAGAAGTCTTGGCAATAGCAGCACTGTCGCGTGAGCTTAGAACATGAGAGTGACCCTGTTTGACGGGGGAAGGGGGTCGGTGCGGCATGTGAAATGTATGGTCATACAGGATGCAGGGTAAGACATCAGTCTGTGTGTGTGCATGTGCGTGTGCGTGTGTGTGTGCATGTGGAGGCCAGATATTAACAGGAGGGGTCCTTCTAGGGCTTGAGAGACGGCTCAGACGGCTCAGCGGTTAAGAGCACGGCAGAGGTCCTGAGTTCAGTTCCCAGCCACCACACCACGGCTCACAACCATTACAATCTGTGATGAGATCTAGTGCCCTCTTCTGCCGTGCAGACGTACACGCATGCATAGCAAATAGATCTTTTTTAAAAACGTTTTTTCTTTTAAAGGTGTCTTTGTAAATCACTCTTCAGCTCTCATTCTTGAGGCAGGGTCTCTCACTGAGACTGGAGTTCATTGATTGTGTTAGACTGATCAGCCAGTGAGCTCCAGGGAACCAGTGGTGTCCACCCGCTGAGCTCCAGGGTCACAGATTCATGCCCCGACAGCTGGCCTCTGTGCAGGTGCTGAGTTATTCCCTGCCGCCCTCCTCCCTCCTCTTAAGTGATGTCTGTGGCTCCGGTACTGATAGGGGCAGTTATGCTCCTAGTCGTTGTGACTGATGAGGCCTGACGAAGAGTCTTAGGTACTTTTCTATTGCTGTGCTAAGATACCCAAACGGCTTACAGAAGTTTGATGGGGGCTTAAAGAAGAAACTCGTGGTGTTTATGGGGGGGCACATAGACCTAGGACATGAAGACCTACCACTATACTATACTATACTATACCACTATACTATACTATGCTATACCACTATACTATACTATACTATACTATGCTATACCACTATACTATACTATACTATACTATACCACTATACTATGCTATACCACTATACTATACTATACTATACCACTATACTATGCTATACCACTATACTATACTATACCACTATACTATACTATACACTATACTATACCACTATACTATACTATACTATACCACTATACTATGCTATACCACTATACTATACTATACCACTATACTATACACTATACTATACCACTATACTATACTATACTACTATACTATACTATACTATACTATACATTATACTATACTATACTATACCACTATTCTATACTATACTATACCACTATACTATACTATACCACTATACTATACTATACCATACCACTATACTATACCATACCACTATACTATACTATACCACTATACTATACTACACTATACTGTACTATACTGTACTATACCACTATACTATACTATACTATACCACTATACTATACCACTATACTATACTATACCACTATACTATACTATACTATGCTATACCACGATACTATACTATACTGTACTATACTATACCAATATACTACACTACACTACACTATACTATATTATACTATATACTATACTATACACTATACTATACTATACCACTATACTATACTACACTATACTATACTATACCACTATACTATACTGTACTATGCTATACCACTATACTATACTATACACTATACTATACTATGCAACCACTATACTATACTATACTATACTATGCTATACCACTCTACTATACTATACTATACACTATACTATACTATACACTATACTATACCACTATACTATACTATACTATACCATACCACTATACTATACTACACTATACTATACTATACTGTACTATACCACTATACTATACTATACTATACTATACCACTATACTGTACCATACTATACTATACCACTATACTATACTACACTACACTATACTATACTATACTATACTATACACTATACTATACTATACACTATACTATACTATACACTATACTATACTATACACTATACTATACTATACCACTATACTATACTGTACTATGCTATACCACTATACTATACTATACACTATACTATACTATGCAACCACTATACTATACTATACTATACCACTATACTATACTATACTATGCTATACCACTCTACTATACTATACTATACTATACTACACTATACTATACTATACTATGCTATACCACTATATTATACTATACTATACCATACCACTATACTATACTATACTACACTATACTATACTATACTGTACTATACCACTATACTATACTATACTATACTATACTATACTATACCACTATACTATACCATACTATACTATACCACTATACTATACTATACTATACTATACTATACTATACTATACTATACCACTATACCATACTATACTATACTATGCTATACCACTATACTATACTATGCTATACTACTATACTATACTATACTATACCACGATACTATATTATACTGTACTATACTATACCACTATACTACACTACACTACACTACACTATACTATATACTATACTATACTATACACTATACCACTATACTATACTATACCACGATACTATACTATACTGTACTATACTATACCACTATACTACACTACACTACACTATACTATGCTATACTATACTATACACTATACTATACTATACACTATACTATACTATACACTATACTATACTATACTATACTATGCTATACCACAATACTATACTATACCACGATACTATACTATATTGTACTATACTATACCACTATACTACACTACACTACACTACACTACACTACACTACACTATACTATACTATACTATACTATACTATACTGAAATGTGACAGCCAAGCCACTGGCCCCACCTCCTCTAGACAAAGCACTGTTTACACTCTCCGTGTCAGGCATCCTGTGAAGGTCGTGGCTGGAGGATAGGGCCAACCCTTTTTGTATCAGCATTTATTACAGTTATTCAGATGTTTATAAAGATCTATTCCCCCCCCCGGTGCTGTCATTTAACAACCGTGTGTATTTCCATGTGGCAGGTGGTCCTCTGTCACCATAACTCTCTTCCCCGCCACCTCCTGCCCCTGCTACTTTCCCCTTTGTCTCTCAGCCTTGGTTACTCCTGATTGTGTTTAACCGTTTGTCCGTATTTTCATCACAAAGTTTCATTGTGTTGTCTCTCTTACACAGCCTCCTCCAATCTCAGGGTGAGTTGCTCTACGTGTGTTAACTTACTGTTTATATGAGTTTGGGGGTTTATTTTATCTTATCCAGAGATAGGAGATATATATTTGGGTCATTCATGAAGGCATATATAATTTTTATAAATGCAAATAAACTCACAAATATAATAGCACACCTCTCAGATATGTTGGGGGAACTGAATAGGGAGACTGAAAACAGGGAACCAGGGTGGTCTTCTTTTGATTTTCTCGTAATTGTAAGTTAATAGGCAGAAGGGTTCATTATAAATATTTTTTGAAAAAAAAAAGCTAGACGGTGGTGCACACCTTTAATCCCAGCACTCAGGAGGCAGAGGCAGGTGGGTCTCCCGTGAGTTCAAAGCCAGCCTGGTCTACAGAATGAGCTCCCAGGACATCCAGGATTGCACAGAGAAACCCTGTCCGTCTCAGAAAACAAACCCCTGACCCCTGACCCCCAACTCACCCCAAAAAATTAAGTGTGTGTGTGAGAGAGAGACAGAGACAGAGAGAGACAGACAGACAGAGACAGAGAGAGAGAGACAGAGAGAAAGAGAGAGAGACAGAGAGAGACAGAGAGAGAATGCAGGCACACATGCACCACAAATGCATCACAAAACTTGGGTGTAACTGTTAGATGTGTCTGTTGCTATAATAAGCTCTAAAACACGATGGGTCCTTGTCAAGGCTACTTTGAACCTTCTATCTCAGCTGCTTTGAGGCTACTTCTTGTAATTCAAAGCTCAGTTTAAGTTCTCAAATGCTTTCTTACTGGGTTTCTCACTGCCCATGCTCTTTGGATGTCTAACAGGTGGAAATACTCATCGCCTCCTGCCAACGCTCCCTGGCACTGGGGATTTGTTGGTGTGTACCGAGATGGAGGGTATATATTCACATTATCAAAGTCAAAATCTAAGGCCAAAACCAAACTCGCTGACCTTCGACTCAACAGCTGGATCACCAGAGGGACCAGAGTTGTTTTTATTGATTTTTCCTTGTACAACGCTAACATCAATCTATTCTGCATCGTCAGGTAAGCAGCTCAGAAGTTTTATCTTGGCAAACTGAATTTTAAAAGGATCCAAAGCCTTTGCTGGAGTTTGCAGTTTCTGTACACCCGTGCTGAGATTAAAGTCTCAGCTTTAAGATAAATATGGTGAGCCGGGCGGTGGTGGCGCACGCCTTTAATCCCAGCACTTGGGAAGCAGAGGCAGGCAGATCTCTGTGAGTTCGAGGCCAGCCTGGACTACAAAGTGAGTTCCAGGACAGCCTCCAAAGCCACAGAGAAACCCTGTCTCGAAAACCAAACCAAACCAAACCAAAACAAAACAAAACAAAAAGATAAATATGGTGATCCTCCTACCAGTGGTGCAGGAGAGAATATCACGTTCCTAGTTTCATTATTCTAGGATATATTTAGGAACACGGGTCACACACACTGTGCTAGGCTTTATACTCTGTGGCGTCAGGGGTGCCCCATAGTGCCCAGTGTGCAGGTCAGGACAGTTCTGGGGAGTCCGTTTTCTCCTCCCACAGTGGGTTCTGGGAATTAAACTCGGGGAATCAAGCTTGTATGGCAAGTGCTTTGACCTATAGGATCATCTTGCCACCAATACTTTACAGCGTTATATGGTGCGAGGATATATATATAGCCTTGCCATTTCTGTCATCCTGGAATTGTACAGATCTGACATCTTAAAGTCAGCATGCTTTATGGGCAGGGGAGATAAGTCAGTTGGTAAGGTGCTTATCACTTGTCTTAAGGTTTCCACTGCTGTGATAAGACATTATGGGCAAAACCAGCCTGGAGAGGTTTGCTTGGCTTACGATTCATGATCTGAGGCCGAGGCTGATGCAGAGGCCATGGAGGGGTGCTGCTTGCTGGCCTGCTCCTCGTGGCTTGCGCTCAGCCTGCTTTCCCGTATTTCTGGCTGTGAGCCTAGCCTTTAATGGCCGAGCGTCTCTCCAGCCCCAGAAGTGGCGCCACCCACCATGGGCTGGGACCTCCCGCAGGGCCAGCCTTAGGGACGCGCTGTCTCTGTTGAGGTCCCTTCCTCTCAGTTAACTGTAGCTTGCGTCTAGTTGATAAAACAGCAAAGAGCCACATTCCTCCCAGGAAGCCAGGACCCTGTGCAAGCCAGGAGCACCTGGTTGGGTCTCCAACACCCGTGTGTAAAAAAGCCGGAGAGCAGCAAACAGTTCTTTCAGTGACTGGGTCGCCTCCGAACCGACAGAACTGAAGAGGTTCCGGAATTGAACGCTGGGAAAGAAAGAGCACACAGTAATGGTGTCCAGCTGAGACGCTAATCTGCATCCCCAGAGTGATGGGATGAGCAGATAGCTCAGGACCGGCAATAACCGGACACAAACCTTTTCTGTTTGGAAGGAGGCGTGGGAAGCAGCTGCTAGAGAGATAAAACAAGAGTCCCCCAAAGTCTCAGTGAGCAACCTCTTTCTCACGGATCTTATACTCACTATATATCTTATATCAACTTACGACCAACATTTACCCAAATATATAAACATTTAAAATGTATGTAAAATGCAATATATAAAAGTATTAACAGACTACTAACACAGCCCGCCAGCACGTTCGTTTCAAGTTGTAACTCTTGCTTTTCCCTCAGGAAGTTGGGGCTTTTCGTAACGTTCACCCGTCCCAGTACTCCTGATCAGGATAAAGTGAGGAATATAATCGTTTCTGGGTCCCAAATAAGCTGAAAGCTTAAGTCACATGAAGAGCTCCCTGCAATGACACTAAACCCAGGTTTCTTGTCTCAGTTTTATGCCATTAAACACTGAGAAATCAGAGTTTTCACAACACACTCCCACATTTGCACAAAACTCATCGGATTCATTCAGCAGCCCCTTAACTTTGGACTCCAGGGCCATGGTCCAAAACAAGTCACGTTTCATTACAAAAGACAACAACAAACCCAGCAGACTATGAAACTGCTAACTACCAATCCCATCAGCAGTTGAATCGAAGATTGTCATCAGCGTACTTCTTTTTGTTTTGTTTTGTTTTTCCCAAGACAGGGTTTCACTGAAGCTCTGGCTGTCCTGGAACTCATTCTGTAGACCAGTCTGGCCTCGAGCTCAGAGATCTGCCTGCCTCTGCCACCCAAGTGCTGGGATTAAAGGCGTGGGCCACCACTGTCTGGCTCAGCATAGCTTCTTAAGCTTTTTCTACTTTTAGGACCACTTTCTACCCAAGAAATTTCACTGGGTACATGGGTATGTAAAATAAATATACAAATGAAACACTAGTGGTAATAAATCACAAACTATGTTGGACAACAATTCTTTGATATACATATAAATAAGTCTCGGCCGAAAGTCTGTACTGTAGGATGCGGACACGTTTCAGAGTTGATTGATGCTTGGATTTTATAATGGCCAGCACTGAGAAGATCACATCACACAGATAGTACCAAATGACAGAAGGAGGTTCAGAACCATGACAGAAATTGCTGGAAATTCTGTCCTAATCCCAAGCCAAAAATTATTGTTATCTTTTTAAGTAACTCAAGTCAGTAACTCAAACAGCATTTTTTCTTTTCTTTCTCCCTTTCTTATCTATTCTCATGCTCTCTTCCCTCCCCCTCCTTCTCCCTCTTCCCTCTTCTGTCTCCCTTCTCTCCTCCTCCCTCCCTCTCTTCTCCTTCCTCCCCCTCTCTCTCTCCCTCCCCCTCCCCCTTCCCACTCCTTTCCTTCCCTCTCCCCCTCCCTCCCTCTCTTCTCCTTCCTCCCCCTCTCTCTCCCTCCCCACTCCTTTCCTTCTCTCTCCCCCTCCCTCCTCTCTCTCTCTCCTTTCCTTTGCCCAGTTTAAAACAGGGCCTTACTCAGTAGATCAGGCTGTCCCTGAACTCACAGATATCCCCCTGCCTCTGCCTTCCAGGTGCTCAGATTAAAAGCGTACACCACCACTCGTGGCCACAAACAGCAATTTTTAAAAACAAATGTTCTAACACAATTTAAATCTTGCTTAGATAACTTAGACGCGCAGGAACGATGGTGGGGAAATACTGAGTCTTCCCCCCGGCCCCCACAATTCAATCATGACGTTTGTCCAGGAGCAGAAGACTGCATACAGTAAAAACCACTAATTCTTGCAGTGGTCAGGAACCCGGCCAGGTGTTTGAGGCAGTCTGCTCCGGCGGCGTGTGGTGTGATGCCGTGCTCAGTGCCTCGCTGGAGCTGCGCGCTCAGCAGAGGCTGCAGTGAAGTCCTGCAGAAACACATCTGATGCACCGCACATTGATTTGAATCAAGTTTTAGTCATTGTGCATTTGGAGACGTTTCACTGTCACTTTTTTTTTTTTTTGGTGACTCCTGAGTTTAAGAAGTGACGGTCAAGCTTGCACACCTCTAACCCCAGCCCTCCAGAAGCAGAGACAGGTCCAGCTCTGAGTCTGAGGAGAGCCTGGGCTACACAGTGGGTTCCAGGACACCCAGGGATATAAAGAGAGACCCTGTCTGAAAACCAAAAGGAAGCAGTGGCCAACACTGTGATAACGCCCATTTACTCCTCCTGTACACCGTCAAGAGAAACAAAGTAGACTTCTGCTGCCTCCCCCTTTTGCTTGCTGGGCTGCACGGGAGGTAAAAACACTGCATTCCTTTTGTTTCATTCTCTTCTCCAGCGGTGAGTAGGTACTGGGCGAGAGGAAACATTCTGACACTGGGGTCACCCGCTTGGCAGCCCTTTAGTTCAGCGCCCAATGCGTTTCGCTACGTTTCGCTGCTATCTTCGGGTAGGAGCACAGCTGCCCTTACAGTTAGACTGCATTGTGGCGCTGCCATAGAGACACAGTCGCGTGGTGGAAACACTGGTCCCTTAATTCACGGCCAGTTCTTAATCACCAAAATGCTGCAGAGAAACCAGAAGGGTGGTGAGCAGCCTCAGAGTCTTCATATACCCTGTCTCTGGACACAAGCTGTTCCACTTCCGTTTGTACGGCACCCAGCGCCTAAAGCAAACAGAAAATCTGCCTTGCCAGACTGTGGTCTTGGCGCTCACGGGCCAGCCAGGGGGAGCAGCACATCCCTTCCTCTGGCTTGAAGAGCTGTGTTTTGAGAGAGGAGCCCTGAAGAAAAGCATGCAGTGACTTGAAATGCAGCCCTTAGGTTAAAGCCGTCCTTCATAACCTTACCTGCCCCTTTAAGACCATACCTGGGACTCAGAGAACGGATAAAATGCATCACCGTGGGGGCCCATAAGTGTCAGGGGGCGAACTCACGTATGACCGTTAAGTCACTTTGCCACCATGTGTATTACATTTATAGTAAGGGCATGTTCCATGCCGTGGCACGCGTGTCAAGGACAGGACAATGTGTAGGGGTTCTCTTTCTACTGTGTGTGGGCGTGGGCCAATATATATATATACATATATATATATGACAGAATATACACTGTCTTCCGTCTCTAGTGCTGTGATTAAAAAGCTGTGACCAAAAGCAACTGGGGGGGGGGAGGAAAGGGTTTATTTCCTCTTACATGTCCAACCTCAGTTCACCATGAAGGGGAGCCCACGCCAGAGCTGATGCTGCGGCCGTGGAGTGGTGCCGATTCCTGACGTGCACTCCCTGGGTTGCCTGGCCTGGTTAAGAAAACGCCCCACAAGCTTGCCTACCTCCTGATTTTATGGAGGCGTTTTCCCCAGTTGAGGTTCCCTCCTCCCAGCCGACTCTAGCTTGTGTCACCCTGACATAAAACTCTCCAGCACATGTACACTGGCGTTAGCTCAGACTAGTGTTGCTAATGTCACAAATCTGTGACTTCCGTAAATGTAAGGGAAAACCCAGTTCAGTATATAAAGTTCAAAAGACACTTCAGGACCGACGAGAAGCACTCGGTGCCCGAGCTAATTTGTAAACCAAGGCTCAAAAAAAAAAAAAAAGGCTAAGGAGGGGAGGGCTTGGCTTCCTTTACCCTCCGGAAGATGTGACTTAAGAAATGAGGGACCAGGAGTTCTGTTGGAAGACGCTGGCCATCAAGATGTCCCTAGCAAGGACTCCCGTGTTAGCCACCTGCAGGGATTACAAAGACATAGCACAGAGGGTGGCAAGAGGTGAGTCAGGGCACTTGTCGCCAGGGCTGACCACCCCCGAGTTCTGTCCCTGAGACCCGCACGGCGGAAGGCAAGGAGAGAGTCTGGCCAGGTGTCCACCGACCTCCGTTTGCACCAAGACACGCTCACACTTGATCAGACTCACACTCGTGCACACATACGCTGAAGAAACGAGGAGCAAAGAGGTGAGGAGCAGTGTTTATAAACGCGGAGTGACTGGGTCTCGCCTCCTCTAAATGGCCCTCAAGAAACACTGGGAGGGTTCCAGCGGCCGTTCTTTTCTGGAGGAGTAGCTGTAGGTGCCTATGGGTCACGGGTGACACGCTGAGGGACCTCTGGGTCTCCACAGATGGACAGCCTTCGCCAGCAGAGGGCCGCTTCCACACCGGGGCCCACTCGGTGGCGGTCGGCACCCAGATGCCTGGTGACACCGTCAGCTGGTCACTGAGACTCCTGACTGCGAAACGGGAACCTGGAGAGGAGAGGGCACACCGTAGTCCCAGGCTCCCCGCCTATTCACGTTTCACACTCTGGTGTTCCTACGACACTCCTCTTGATATACTGATGCAAACCAGATGGCTAATGCGGGAACCCAGCAGAACTGCAAGCCGCCTTGGATAACAAGAAACCCACTGGCTTTGTCACTAAGAGCAGGGACAGGTGAAATCCAAACGATAGAAAAGACTTAGGTGGTTGCCCTTAAATTTGGCGGGGGCTCAGCTCAGCTATTTGGGCTTTCAATGCCCTGCCCTTAGAGCAGGGTGCCTGTCTGTGACTACAGGGGCCTGAGCCAATGAACCAGAGCCAAAGGCAGGTTTTGCTAGACCAAGGCTGTTTGTCAAACGTGGTCTCCCTAAGCAACAGGCCCGAGGGCATCACGGGGCAGCCCAGTTTATCTGCCCAGCTCTCCCTGTGTCTCTGCGCACTTGGGAGCCACCCCACACGGAAAGATTTTAATTGAACTTGCAAGGAAATATTAAAAAAAAAGAAAGGTCTTAGCCCAGGTTGACTATCCTCCTGCTTCTGCCTCTGGGTTTCTGAAATCTGTTCCTTTTTTTAAAGAAAATTTTAAAATTTGAAGCCGGGCGTTGGTGGTGCACGCCTTTAATCCCAGCACTTGGGAGGCAGAGGCAGGCGTATCTCTGTGAGTTCGAGGCCAGCCTGGTTTACAAGAGCAAGTTCCAGGACAGCCTCCAAAGCCACAGAGAAACCCTGTCTCGAAAAACAAAACAAAACAAAACAAAAAAAATCGATACGCGTGGGTGTTGCCTGCATGTGCACCATTGTTATGTACGGTACCTGCAGAGGCCAGAGTTGAATGTCAGAGCTTCTGGAGTTCGTGAGTTGTGAGCCCACACGTAGACGTGGGGAACTGAACCAGGGTCCTCTGGGGGAGCAGAAAGTGCTCTTAGCCTCTGAGCCATCTCCTCAGCCCCCAAGGAAACACATTTTGTGCAAAATCAGTGACTAGCATTGAGGTATATGTCATTATTGATTTAGAAGTTGCACAGCAACCTAAATAATACTAAAACATAAACCCTTAAAACCTAGAAACGCTCACACTCACAAACTTCCTTTTCCAGGCTGGTAGCGGAGTTCCCTGCGACGGGCGGGCTCCTCACCTCGTGGCAGTTCTACTCTGTGAAGCTCCTCAGATACGTTACCCACTACGATTACTTCATCGCGTCCTGTGAAATCATATTCTGCGTTTTCCTTTTTGTGTTCATAACACAAGAGCTGAGAAAGATGAATGAGTTTAAGTCCGCCTATTTCAAAAGCGTCTGGAACTGGCTGGAGCTCCTGCTTTTGGCGGTGAGTACACAGCCACGGTCCGATTTAAGGGTCACATCTGCGCCTGCAGCTGGAGACGTGTAAAACACAGGGCTTTCTATCCATTCAAGGTCTATTTCAAAAGCTACAAGTATCAGATATAAAATGAGCTGTCACAGGGCAGTCTAATCTTATGCCCCTAAAAGAGAGAGATCTATAATCTATTTGTTTTCTCTGATTTAGTCCTTGAGAGGGTCAGCAAGAGCCTAGAGGATTCCATAAGAAATCTCTCTCTCTGTCTCTCTCTCTGTCTCTCTCTGTCTGTCTCTCTGTCTGTCTCTCTGTCTCTCTCTGTCTGTCTCTCTGTCTGTCTCTCTCTGTCTCTGTCTCTCTCTCTGTCTCTGTCTCTCTCTCTCTCTCTGTCTCTGTCTCTCTGTCTCTCTCTGTCTGTCTCTCTCTGTCTCTCTGTCTCTGTCTGTCTGTCTGTCTGTCTGTCTCTCTCTCTCTCTCTCTCTCTCTCTCTGAACTTGCTCTCTAGACTAAAGCTGGCCTTGGATTCACTGGGATCTGCCATGCTTCTGCCTCTCCGGGTGCTGGAATTAAAGCAATGTGCTCAGGGCACATGAGAGGTCTTGATAGCCACACTCCCGAAATGTATTCGAGTGAGGCTTAGCAGAGTTAGCAGAGAGTGCTTACAGCCCCAGCTGCTTGGGAGCCTGAGGCAGGAGGCCCCAGGAGTTCAAGGCCAGTCTGGGCAGCACATGGAGGCCTGATCTAAATTTTAAAATCAGAAAGTGGCCTAGGCAGAGGGCTCAGTGGGTAAGAGTGCTTGCTGTGCCTGCGCGAGGACCCAAGTCTTGAACCCCAGCGGCCACGTAAAGAAGCTGGGGGTGGCCAGGCACGCCTGTAACCCCAGCACCGTGTAGGGCAGAAGCAGGAGGCTTGCCAAGCCCTGCCATCAGCTCCAGATTCAGGGGAAGACCCTGCTTCGAGGGAACAAGGAAGAGTGTGACAGGGGCGACACCCTCCATTGGCTTCTGCTCAAACACACAGGTGTATGCATCTACACGTACATATGCGCACACCACATGCCAAAAAGACGTGCCCTGTCTACCTTTCTAGTGTCTAGCAAAGGGCAGAGCATCTGTGTGTTTCTGCCAAAGGAAAAATTTCAAGCCGTTGTAAATCTTCGACGCCTCCCATAACCTAAATCCAAAGTCACATTCAAAGAGCTGGGTGCATCGTTCTAAGGAGGTTCTGTTAGCACTCAGGCATCTGTACTGAACTGTCCTTGGGGTTCTGACCGGACACGCCCTCAGCTGCAGCCACTGAGAGCACCACCTGTGCACACTCACTGTGTTCCCCTTAAAGGGGCCCTGCCCACCTCCCGTCCTTCTCTCTCTCTCTTTCTCCCCGTCTGTTCCCCTCTCTCCCTCCTCCCCTCTCTTTCCCCATTTTCTCTCTCCTGCTGCTCCTATCCCTGGAGGCTGCTCTCCCCCCCTCCCCTTTCCCCTTCTTATGGTCCCTTTCCCTAATTAAAAAAAAAAAAAAAAAAAACCTCTGCTTGAACCCTGTCTCATGGTATCTTTCTCTCTCGCGCTGCTTTTCTTAAATTACAACAGGTTCGTTTACGTCGATTGCAAGTTTTTTTGTTTTGGTTTGGTTTGGTTTGGTTTTTCGAGACAGGAAGGCAGGTTGTTGGGGAAGTCTTATGTCAATAAAGCACTGTTGAGCCAATAGGAATCTAGATAGGTGGGACTAGGAGTCCAGGAGGACTCTGGGAAGGAGAAACACAGGAGAGTCGAGATGTAACGCCATGGGGTAGGAAGCCCGGAAACTTCTCCGGTAAGAGACATACTTAGATTAACAATTATGGGGTAATTACTTAAGTCAGAGCTAGCCAGTAAGAAACAAGCAAGGCCAACAGCTTCATAATTAATATAGCCTCCTGTGTGTTTATTTGGGACTGATGCGGCTCTAGAACCAGGCTGGCGGGAAGGCTTCTCTCAAGGAAAAAGCTTCTCTTAACAGCAGGTTACGATGGCCAGGAAGTGGCGTCTCTCTCTTTTTTTTTTTTTTTTTTTTTTTTTTTTTTTGGTTTTTCGAGACAGGGTTTCTCTGTATTGTTTTGGAGACTGTCCTGGAACTAGCTCTGTAGACCAGGCTGGCCTCGAACTCACAGAGATCCGCCTGCCTCTGCCTCCCAAGTGCTGGGATTAAAGGCGTGCGCCACCAACGCCCAGCAGGCGTCTCTTTTTATAAGACACGGTGACACTATTTTAAGTGCAAGTTGAGCTACTTCCATCTCTGTAATAGCTATGTTCCTCACGGGCTATCACCCTGCCAAGGAGAGAAAAAGTCAGCCAAGACCACAGCTGAAAGACCAAGGCAAGGCATTTTCCTATCCAGCAAGCCCGGCTACTGTTTCCTGCAGCTACATCCAGACCCAGGAGGCCTGCCCCGGCCTGAAAGGCTTCCTCATCTCCAAGTAAAGCCTGCTGGCACGTGTCACTTGCAGCTCGCAGCCCGTGGTGGCGTAGAAGTGGATTCGCCACCATCCAGGTTTCCATAGCTGGAGACCATGTGCTCTCATAGCCACAAGTCGTGGAACGGGACACCAGAAAACTGAGCCCACTAAGCACACTGCCTGTTACCTCACCGTGCCGTGACTGGGACCTCAGACAGGGATGCATGGAATTCTAAAAGCAGCTCAATGTAAAAATACAGATAGCTGCAGCAGACTTGATGACGGAGACATCTATCCGTGTGTCCTTGGACCTTTGGTCAAGTCCCTTTCTGAGTAGTCCCAGGCATGTGTTGATTGGCGGGTGTCTCCCTTGTGTTTTGTACAGAAATAGTCTTGATAAGCCAGTTTGCACAACAGTATTTTAAAAGCCTATATCCTATCTTTTCCTCCCCTTTTGTTAAGCATTAAATGAACTTTGTCGTGTTTTTTTTTTTCTTCAAAGACTGGGAAACATTTAGAGACAGAGATAGTTTTCAATTTAACCTATGTTATTTTTTCCCTTTAGCTGTGCTTTCTGGCTGTCTCTTTCTATGCATATTGTAACATGCAGAATTTTCTCTTACTTGGACGGCTGTTGAAAAACACTGAAAGCTACCCGAACTTCTATTTCCTAGCGTACTGGCACATCTACTATAACAATATAATCGCTATTACTATCTTCTTTGCATGGATAAAGGTATTTATATCTCATTTATTACATAGTCCAATAGCATATTCGTGTTAGTTAGACTATCACCTTGTATAGAGCGGAAATATGTCCCCTACTGGTAAAGGAATTTTTGTTTTGTTTTATTTTTTTCAAGACACGGTTTCACTATGTAGTTTTGGCTGTCCTGGAACTCACTCTGTAGACCAACCTGGCCTCGAATTCAGAGATCCACCTGCTTCTGCCTCCCAAGTGCCGGGATTAAAGTAGTGTACTGCCACTGCCCGGCAATAGGTCATTTTTGAAAGAAATTTGGAACACCAAGTAAAGCTACTTGCC
Organism: Mesocricetus auratus; assembly: GCF_017639785.1. Lineage (NCBI taxonomy): Eukaryota > Metazoa > Chordata > Mammalia > Rodentia > Cricetidae > Mesocricetus > Mesocricetus auratus. The sequence continues at coordinate 63,681,725 of NW_024429198.1, forward strand.
CAAGCTTGATGACCTGAATTAGACCCTTGGGAAAGAGGACCTATTCCCACAAGTTGTCCTCTGGTTTCTCCGTGTGCTCTGTGGTGTACTTTCCCCCAACCCGCCACCACCTATACAAACCAAAAAAAGTAATTAAAATATTAACATGACCTTTAAATGGCCACTTCAACATCTTCATGCATCCTTGATTACCATTGTCTCCTTTAAAAAAAAAAAGATTTATGTATTATGTATACAGTGCCCTGCCTGCAGGTCAGAAGAGGGCGCCAGATCTCATTACAGATGGTTGTGAGCCGCCATGAGGTTGCTGGGAATTGAACCCAGGACCTCTGGAAGGACAGCCAGGGCTCTTAACCTCTGAGCCATCCCTGCAGCCCCCTCGTCTCCCTTTACTTGAGGAATTCCCCCGACGTTAGATTTCCTGATTCTGAACAGCTCTGTTTGAACATGCTGACTGTTGCACTGCATCTCTTTCAGATATTCAAGTTCATCAGCTTCAACGAGACAATGTCTCAGCTGTCGTCCACCCTGTCCCGCTGCATGAAGGACATAGTGGGGTTCGCCATCATGTTCTTCATCATATTCTCTGCGTACGCCCAGCTGGGGTTCCTGGTGTTTGGGTCACAGGTTGACGACTTCTCCACTTTTCAGAATTCCATGTAAGCTCTCAGTACAGTGTCTTCATGTTTTCTAACTGGGAAGCTGTGAAAGGAGTTCTTAACTGGTCTGGATAACAGAAAGTCGGGGTCAGATGCAGAGGGAAACGCTGAGAGGTCGGAGGGAAGGAGCAAGCCACACCACGCCTTACCTCCTAAGCAGGAGCGATTTCCTGTTTCTCCCGGCTTATATCCTGCCCAGCTATGTCACTTCCTGTCTGTCTGCACAGACCTCCTGGCCTCTATGGTTAGCTGGCAGCAAGCTCCATTCTCTGACCCCCAGACAGGCTTTGTCTGTGCAAGAAAGATATCACTACAGGAAACCACAGCGGGGGCCCCGTGGTAAACGGTTCATTTAAAGCTTGGTGTCCTACAAGTCCACTTAAGGCTAAACATTCACCATATTCAAAACGAAGTCTGCCTTTGGACGGCCAAAGTAGATGGTGGTATCTATTTTTTAAACACTGGCAGGTCAAGGGAATGTGTAACGCAAGTGGGTGCATTTGCCCTCTGATCAGAGAAAATGTGTGCTTCCCACAGAGGCTTCCTCTCTAGAAGAGTTTTCCCTGTCGATTGCTCTGCCCATGCTGCAGGCAGCGTTTAAAGGCAGGTGTGTGTGGAGGTGTACACCAGTATCCAGCACTCAGCCACGAAGAGCAGACGGGTTTGAGCTGAGGCCCAACCTGGGCTACATAACAAGACTCTGTTTCAAAAATACAAAAACATCTAAATGGTTTTTTTTTGGTTTTTCGAGACAGGGTTTCTGTGGCTTTGGAGCCTGTCCTGGAACTCACTTGGTAGTCCAGGCTGGTCTCGAACTCACAGAGATCCACCTGCCTCTGCCTCTGCCTCCTGAGTGCTGGGATTAAAGGCGTGCGCCACCAACGCCCGGCCCATCTAAATGTTTAATACATTAAAAATAGCTCCATGAAAGGGAGTTATTGGGACACACCTGTATTCACAGGACTCAAGCCACTGAGGCAAGCCAGGCATTGATGGCACGTGTGGAGGCAGAGGCAGGTGGATCTCTGTGAGTTCAAGGCCAGCCTGGTATACAGAGTGGGTTCCAGAGAAACTCTGTCTCGAAAAATTTAAAAAAAAAAAGTTTAAAAAGGAAAAGAAAGAAAATAGAGGCTGAGACTGAGGCAGGGGGATCACAGCCTCAGGGCCAGCTCAGCTAGTAGAGCCAGCATAAAAGAAAAGCCAATCTCTGTGTATAAAGCCATTGGGAACACATGGCAGACCTATAGAAGCAAGCAGACAGGCGCCTTACAAAGACGTCCAGCTCGTCTTTAAAATGAGGCGTTTCACGGATTTACTAACGTGGGGGCTGGGGATCCGGCTCAGTTGACAGAATGCTCCTCTAGCACGAGAGAAAAGCCCTAGGTCCAGTCCCTAGCATCACGGGAACCTGGTGCGGTGGTGCACGCTGGTAATCCCAGCGCCGGGGAGGTGGACGTGGGAAGAAGGAGTTGAAGGTGCGCTTAGCTACACAGCAGGTCTGGAGCCAGGCTGGCACTCATGAGACAGGGCTTCCGAAAGAAAAAGAAAAGAAAATTATCCATTTTTTTGTTTTGCTTTTGAGGCAGGATCTGACACCCCTGGCCCGACCTCAGACTCGCAGCGATGCCCGTGTCTTAGCCTTCTGAGTGCCAGAATTATAGGGACAAGCCACAGTTTATCTATCTCCTTTTGAGTAGACCGAACAACTTCTGTCTGTGGACTCCCTTCCCCCGGACGGCAACAGAAAAGTGCGCACACGCCACCTCTGCCCTTCACGGTTGAAGCTCCCCCCCCCACACACACACACCCTTAGGTCACCTTTCCCCATACATGAGACAAAAGCAATTTCTCTGCCTGTGGCTTTTTTTTTCTCTTTTCGAGACAGGGTTTCTCTGTATTGTTTTGGAGGCTGTCCTGGAACTCGCTCTATAGACCAGGCTGACCTGGAACTCACAGAGATCCTCCTGCCTCTGCCTCCCGAGTGCTGGGATTAAAGGTGTGCACCATCAACGCTCAGCCCTGTGGCTGATTTTAATACTGTAACACTTCATTGTCTGTGTGGGGACAGGAAATGGACAGACCGGTTTAGCATCTCCTCAGCTGCGTGATCACCTACTGGAACACCTCCGGTCTTTTCTCCGTGTGTGCGTGCGTGTGTGTGTGTGCGTGTGTGTGCATGCGTGCGCGCGCACGCGTGTGTGCTCTCGTGAAGGTAAAGCTACAGCTGGAGGCCCGAGGGGGACAGCAGGTGCTTCCTCGATGCTCTCTCCACTCTATTTCTCAGTTGTGTGTGTGTGGGAAGGTACACACACAGGTCAGGACAACGTGCGGGAGTCTCATTTTCTCAGACTCGGCGGTAAGCACCCTGACCTGCTGAGTCACCTCTACCACTTCGGTTTTATTTTTTGAGACAGGGTCTTGTCTGTCACTGAACCTGGAGCTCACTTGTCCGCCCCCGGCGAATCCAGCTATTTCTGTCCCCCTCTCCCCGCACCCCAGCACCGGGATGACAGACATGTACCTCCATGCTCAGCTTTTACATAGGTGCTTGGGACACAGACTCAGGTTTTCATGCTTACGTGGCTGGCCTTTTCCCGGCTGAACCACCCGGGCAGCCCCACCTTTGGGAGAGGGTGCCTACAAAGACCTAAAACTTGCTATGTAACGAAGGCTGACTCCGAACTCCTCATCTCCTGTCTCAACCTCCCATGCGTTGGGGTTGTAAGCACGTTCTACCATGCCCTGTCTGGTTTTAGGATGCTGTGGCAGAATAATTAAAGCCACAGAGGAGGAGCTGGCTCACTGGTAGATAGAACACTTAACCTAGCATGCATGAGGTTTAGTTCCCAGCTCTGAAAAAAAAAAGGTCAAGAGCTTATGGCTTATGCATCCAGGGACATTCGCAACTCCAAGTCGTCATGTATCTAAATGAAGAAATGGAACATTTCCTGCCGGGCATGGGTGGCGCACGCCTTTAATCCCAGCACTCTGGAGGCAGAGGCAGGTGGATCTCTGTGAGTTCGAGGCCAGCCTGGTCTACAGAGGGAGTTCCAGGACAGCCTCCAAAGCCACAGAGAAACCCTGTCTCGAAAAATCAAAACAAACAAACAGAGAAACGGGACGTTTCCTAATGCTTTTCTTCCTTCCCACCAAAGATTCGCACAGTTTCGGATTGTCCTGGGAGACTTCAACTTCGCTGGCATCCAGCAGGCCAACTGGATCCTGGGCCCCATCTATTTCATCACTTTCATCTTTTTCGTGTTCTTCGTGCTGCTGGTGAGGACGGCTGCCTCCCTTTCTCCCTTCACAGCGCCGGGGCATCACACGCCTGGTCCCAGCTAGTCCTGCTACTGAGGGGAGATTCAGGTTTCGTGGACTTGCTGGAGGAAGGCTCGAGACTCTTCCTCAGCTTTCCAAGGAGCCAAGCTATAGACACTTGCTGCAGGGCCCAGTTTTAAAAGTCACGTGTGTGTGTGTGTGTGTGTGTGTGTGTGTGTGTGTGTGTGTGTGTGTGTGTGTGTGTTGGGATACCAGGGATCAAACAGGACATTCTAGACAAGCTCTCTCCCACTGAGCCCTATGTCCACCCCTAAGTAAATTTTTACAGAAAGAATGATTTGAATGTTTCTCCCCCCCAGAACATGTTCTTGGCCATAATTAACGACACCTATTCTGAAGTGAAGGCTGACTATTCAATCGGCAGAAGACCTGACTTTGAACTTGGTAAAATAATTAAGAAGGTTAGTTAATTTACTTTCCTAAATGTAGTTCTAAAAGGAAAAAATGTATCACTTAAACAAACCCTCCATAAGACATGACACACATGCCCTCCAGGTCTTTTTGTTGTTGTGTGAGAAAGGGCTTCATGTCTCACAAGCTGGCCTCAAACTCACTATGCAGCCGAGAATAGTGTTACGATCCCCTGCCTCTGCCTCCCGAGTGCGAGGATCACAGGCGTGGACCACCGTGCGCGGCTGATGTGTTGCTTGGATGGGACCCGGGCTTCCTACATGCAAGGCACTCTAACCAACAGAGCTACATCTCCAGCCCCTCTGGGGTCAGCAATTTAGCCAAAATTAGTTCATGGTTCCACACTAAATACTGTCGGGCGATGAATGGAAACCATGTCAAGCTCCCAAGGGTGTGTCAAGTTACACAGGAGCGAATTTCTACAACCAAGCTCAGCGCTTGGGTCCCTTGTCTTCCTTGCTGTCTCCTGGGTGGCAATGTCATTCGGGTCTATCCAGGCTCAAACATTGGACTTCCTGTCCTGTTGGCTCTCCGACAGTCCGTCCTCAAGGCTAGTAATTTCTCTCCACACACAGGTCTTGCTCACACTTGTGGAATCTCGAGGACCCTTGAAATTCCGCCACCGAGAGATGGGGGTTTCATTCCCCGTACGATAACATCCTCTTACACATTCTAGCCTGACCCCAGGCCGTCCCACCTTGAGTCTAGCAGATTGCCCGGGCCTATCAAACTAAGCTGCATTTCTTCCCTGGCTCTCCCAAAGCCATCCCACCCCCCTCACAGGTCCGACCTGCCCCCGACTGTCACGAGCTGCCCCCGACTGTCACGAGCTGGAGCCTGTACTGTGCCTCCCTCTGTTTTACACTGTAAGCCCCGGAAAGTCAGAGCGCTTGGCTTTTGCTGGTTTCGCTGTGTGCCCTCTGTCTTCAGAGGTGTGGTCTCTGCACGCACCCCTGCCTGATACTCCATGTGTGGGCCAGGCTGGCCTTGAATGAGCCACAGTCCTCCCTGAGCCTCTACAGGGCTGCTAAACGGAGGGCTGTCTGCGTGACACACCTCACGCTCTGCCTTCTGCTCACAGTTTCCTAGCCCTGAAATGCCTTCGCAGCTGTTCCTCCTCACCTTCTGTTCTGGACGATAGAATCCCCCCCCCCGTCCTTCTGACATCTAGCTCGTTTTGAGTTATGTCTTTCTTACCTTGTTATGGCTTCGACTGCCGTGATAAAACACATGACCATGTACTCTGCCCGGCCTTCGGCCTGTAGCCTACCGTCCAGGGTTGTCAGAGCAGGAGCGGAAGCAGGGGCCCACAGAGGAGCAATGCCGTTACTGGCACACTCAGCCTGCTTTCTCTCCGCATCCAGGAGCACGGACCCCAGCAGGCTGGGCCCTTCCCATCAACCATTAGTCAGGAAAATGCTCCCCCCCCCCAGACTCCCGCATGGCAGGGGCATTTTCTCAACTGAGGTTCCCTCTTTTCCAAGCTGACAGAGCTAGCCAGCACTCACGAGTAGCCTGACACCCTGGCAGTTCCAGAGTGCTTCCCAGAGGTCGGCAGCTGTGCCGGAGAGCTCGGCTATAAGACAACGCATGCTGTTAGGATGACCTCCCCACAGTAAGCTCAACTGTGGAGTTTTTTATCTCGGATACCTTGAGTGTGACGTTGGCTGTACACAGTAAACGTGTTAACATACTTAAGACAGCCCGTCTTAACACTTTTAATTTGTGGGTAGGGGTGTGTGCACGGGAGTGCTGGTGCACAGAGGCCAGGGGCCTTGGATCCCGCCCCTTTAGAAAAGGGCAGGCCTCGCAGGGTATCAACCAAACACAGCAAAGCAGTAAGACTAAGCACATTCCCCCTTATTAAGGTTGGGTGAGGCAACCCACTAGGAGGGAGAGGGTCCCAAAAGCAGGGGAAAGAGAAGAGACAGCCCCCGCTGGAGACCCACAAGAAGGCTGAGCTACACAGCCCTAACATACACAGAGGACCTAGCGCAGGCCCACGCAGGCTCCCTGATCGTCAGTCCAGTCTCTGAGAGCCCCTGTAAGCCCTGGTTAGTTTCCTTGACCCCTCTGGCTCCTACCATCCTTCCTTCCCCTCTTCCGCAGGATTCCCTAAGGTCCACCTGATGTTCGGCTGTGGGTCTCTGCCTATCATTGCTGGATGAAGCCTCTCTGATGATTATGCTAGTCTACGAGTATAGAAGAGCACCGTTAGGAATCATTCCATTACTTTCTTTTCTCTTTGCCGATAGTGTTCGGCACTATGCTAGGTCCCTGGGCTACCCAGGAATCATTTCATTAATTTGTTTCTCTTTGCCGAGTGTTCGGTTCATTGCTAGGTCTCTGGCTACCCAGTCTCTGGTTCCTGGCCCTCCAGGCAGTGTCAAGGGTGGGCTTCCTCTCGTGACACCGTCTCAAGCTGGACCAGTCATCAGTTGGCTACTTTCAAATTGTTTGCTGTCTTTACCCCAGCACAACTGGCAGGACAAAGGAGGGTTTGTGGCTAGGCTGGTGTCCCCGTCTCTCCTCTGGAAGTCTTGCCCAGTTACAGAAGATGGACAATTCTGGCTCCACCGTCCCCATCCCCATGAGTCTTAGCTAGGATCACCCTTGTAGATTCCTAGGAGTTTCCATTGCACTAGGTTTCTGTCTTGTCTCCCAAATTCCGATCGTCTTTCCCAGTACTCTCCATCCTCCCCTGGCCTGCTCCCTCCTCCTGTCATCCCCACCTGCCCAGCACATTCCAGCAGTGCCCCTGGGAGCACCCTCTGCTCTCACAGGGAAAGGATCTGGCACTGTGTCAGACATCTCCTACAACACACGCGTCATAGTTCACATAATTGAATGTGGAGAATACAGGAGGTCATTTTTAAATGAATTTTTAAATTCTTTTTAATTAACCCAGAGTTACTTTAACGTTCTCGAGAAACTCAGACTGAAGAAAGCTCAAGACAACGAAGACAAGAAAATGTAAGACTTAAAAAAATTTTTTTATTACTTTCATGTTCCACACAAAATGTCTTAGTCACTTTTCTACTGCTGTGAAGGGAAGACCGAGGCATTCGGTTCCAGGGGTGAGGCCGTGACCACCAGGGCAGGGAGCATGGCACTGGAGCGGGAGCTGAGGGCTCACACCTGTGGGCTTTTTAAAACCTCAAAACATGACACTCCTCCTCCTCCAGGGCCACAGCTCATCCTTCCCAAACAGCTCCACCAGCTGGGGACCAAGCATAAAAACGTGAGCCTAGGGTGACACTCAGTCCACGTAGGATGGGCTTACAATGCCTATGAAACTATTAACAAGTTGGAAATGCACTTTGCACCTTTAGCCTACCAAACGGTCCCAGTGAGGGCTAAGGGTGATTGTAAAACCATCACCATCCGGTGTCTTTCTGACATCAGTAAGCCTTTTGATTTCTAAGGCCATTGTGAAACCCTCATTTAAAACTCACACGGAGCGGATAAGCAGTCACTGGCAGAGGACAGGCCCCCAAGTGTGAGGCTCTGGGCATGCCAGAGGCACCGCTGAAAACAGAGCACGGGACGTATTTTGCCACTCAGGAAAGGCTCTGACTCCCTCACACAGGTATAAAACAACTCCAGTCTACATGCAGCACGGGGCTTACAAACATCAAAATAGGCACATTTTACAGCAACACTTACCAACAGGATTTGGGCTTAGCACGATGCTCACGTTTACTAGTGGCGGGAAGGTGGACTTGTTTCCCAGCCACAGCCCTGTTTAATTGCATGCTGTTAATGTCAGCACTGGCCTCGACAGAGACGGCCTTGCTGTAGATCTGACTGCTCGTGGCTCACTGCCTTTTTTACTCACGCTTATTTTGCATTTTTACAGTAGGAAAACCCCCGGAGATTTGACCCAGCAAGCCAGAAAAGAAGGCTTTAATGAAAGTGTAAGATTTTAATTCATTTTTCTAAACACAAGTGATAGCTCTATTACTTCTCATTAACAGGAATAATCAGAGTAACAGTTGTCACCTCCAATACACACCTCTCAGAATAATCAGGACATAGCAAACTGTTTAAAGAATAATGGAGATTGCATTAATCTCTGGGCTAAATACACTTAGTAAATTAATATGCGGTTGTCCTAGTCCAAAGTGCATTTGTTTTCTAAGTTAGTCTGTGGGGTGCATCTGGGTGTACACGTTCTTGTGTGCAGACGGAGGGCAAAGCCAGTGCTGCCTGTTTCCTTAGTTGAGGTAGCTGCACTGCACCTGGAGCTCACTTAGACTAGCTGGCCAGCAAGCTTGTCTCAGCCCCCACAGGGCTGAGGTTGCAGGGACACGATGCCACAACTTAGCTTGTAACCTAGCCCTCGGAGATCTGAACTCAAGTCCTCAGGGCTTCAGCAGCCAAGTGCACGCTACCACACGTGGCTTAGGAAAACACTTTTGAGTCACACCTTGACACACTCCTTTCTTCTTCCCTAGGGCTGTTCCTTATTTCCACACACATTTCTTTTTTTCCACCCTAGATCTGAGAAAAATGAGGTGGGCAAGAGATGGCTCAGCAGGTAAAGGCACCTGCAAGTTATCCTAACACACACACGCACATGCACACGCACACACACACACACTGAAACATAATCATGTACTCGCAGAGGACAGTCAGTGCTGATAAGAATAGCTCATAGGAAGTCCTCAGACCAGGAGGGGGCAGCGATACACATTTTCTAATGAGAGGCCTGTGCACACGGCACTGGTGCATTCAGGCCACTAACCGAGGCAGAAAAGCTTCCGGGAGGGCAAAGAATGCCCACAGATGCATTCTGAGGGGGTAGCTTGGGGCGGAGCACCTGCACTGCGCCTATGCGACCCCGGGCTCAATGCTCAGCACCGAAGGAAGGAAGGATGGGAGAGTGTTAGCCTCGACGAGGCGGCGGGGCAGAAGGCACCCTTGCCCGTGCGCAAGGCCCGGCCTTCCAGGATGGCCCCGCTGATGCAGACACCCCAGTGCCAGGCTGGCGGCAGGGAGCCTGGGATCGTCAGTAGCTTGCCTGCAGTCTGCAGCCTGTATGTGTCCTCCACACTGGCAGGAGATCCACGAAGCGGAGCAGATGAGAGCGTGGAAGGAGAGGCTTGAGAAAAAGTATTACTCCACTGAAATTCAAGACGACTACCAGCCTGTCACTCAGCAAGAATTTCGAGAGTAAGCATTTGCCGCATGCACCAATGTGTACCAATGCAGACCGAGGGACACACGTTATATATGCTGTTTTATTGAGCCAGAACCACACTGCCGTACCTAATTCAATTTCTGCAGTTTCAAAAGTTAAAGCTTAGACAGTGAGACCAGCACGTTGGAGAGCTGGCGCAGAGGTCAGGAGTACAGGCCCTTCTTCCCAAGACCCACATGGCGGCGCCCCGTCGAATCCCAGTCCCAGGAGAGCATGCGCACGCAGCAGGCATGCACACGGTGCAGACACACATGCAGGCATTAATGCAGAGCCCAGAGCCATCACACCTCTAACTTTAAACTCTCTCCTAGGCTCTTCCTGTATGCTGTGGAGCTGGAGAAGGAATTACACTACATCAGTTTAAAACTAAACCAAATGATGAGAAAACTGCAGTAACAACACTGGAGGTAAGACTGATGGGATCCGGTGCTGGAACTTACTGGACTATCCCTGAACGCGCCACCATCTCGGGCTAACTGCACCGTTCTCACTGTGCTGGGGGTTGAGTATAGAGTCCTGCAAGTGCTGGGCACTGAACTACATTTGCAGCCGAGACACATTTTAAAGCACTAAAGCAGCTATCCATCCTACAGGGTGGTTTCCGTAGATGAGTGCAGCTGAATGGAGCTCACTGTACAACCCACGAGTTTGCCAAGCGCTCCCTGTAATATGCACATGGGCATACTCACAGGGTTTCTTCAAGATCTATCACTAAAGGGAGGTAAAGCGAATGCTTCCTGGCCATGGGGCACAGTTTAAGAACTGGGGCAGACCTCTAAGGTCGGAGGGAGGCAGAGACACAGACTGTTGTCGGCACTTCCACATGTGTCATGCCCCAGGGTCTCACTTTTGGCCAGAGGTAAGTGATAAGATTCTGGAAAGATATGAGCCAGGCAGTGGCGGCATGCACCACTCGGGAGGCAGAGACAGGTGGATCTATTCAAGTTCAAGGCCAGCCTGGTCTACAGAACGAGTTCCAAGACAGTCTGCAAACTCCAAAATGCCTAGAAAAAGTCAAATACAGAACTGTAGCTAAATACAGAAATTTCATTGCCACCTTTAAATGCAGAATTCATCTAGTTTCTAAAGAGGATGCTATACATAAGAAGTTGTTTGTTGTGTATGACTGGTATTTTAGAAACTGGAGGGAAATGCTACTTTCCTAAGCTACATAACCCTCTTCACAGTAACCCTATGCTCTGTTCTGTGGGCCAAAGCAACACCACATTCAACCACAGCAGTTAATTTACATATTAATGCTTAACGTATATATTTAAAACATGAATAAAACTTAAAAAAAAAAAAGCCAGGAAGTGATGGACCGTGCCTTTAAGCTCAGCACCTGGGAGGCAGAAGCAGGCGGGTCTCTATGAGTTCAAGGCCAGCCTGGTCTACAGAGCGAGTTCCAAGACAGCCAGGGTTGTTACACAGAGAAGCCCTGTCTTGATCCTCCCCAACCAAAAAATAAGTCACCCAGGCTGGCCTTCAATTCCTGGGGTCTGCCATGGCCTCTGGAGTAGTTGGGACTACAGATGTGTATCACCACATGCTCAGTAAGTAAAGGACTTTAAAAATCACTACCCACCTTCCACAAAACAAGGAGGGTTGAGTTTTTTCTTTTTTGGGGGGGGGGGTTTCGAGACAAGGTTTCTCTGTGGCTTTGGAGGCTGTCCTGGAACTCGCTCTGTAGACCAGGCTGGCCTCGAACTCACAGAGATCCGCCTGCCTCTGCCTCCTGAGTGCTGGGATTAAAGGCGTGCGCCACCAACGCCCGGCTGGGTTGAGTTTTCTTAATGCAGAAATTCACTGCAACAAGAAATGACTAATTCTGGCACGAGGAGGCAGAGGAGGAACAGAAGTGCAGGGTCCTTGGCTATGCAGCAATGTCAAGACTAGATACATGAGGCCCCGTCTGGGGAGATGGACATAGTCCGGCTACTCTCCCTAAACAGCTCTAAGAAGCAGTGTGTGGACGCCCCCAGAGAATGCAGGGTTAGTGTATCCCGGACATCATCACTGGATAGAACAGATACTGTCCTATGAAAACAAACATACATTTACAATGACTTAGAACATTAAAGTTCTTTTATTACAAAATTCTGTACAATGAAGTGCCAAAGGAACACAGCAATGTGATCACACGGGTGGACATACGTATCTATATAATATTTCTATGCAAATATGATTTTTATATGTGCCAAAGTAAAACTCTCAGGTGCCTAATCCTATCACCACCACTAAACCATGAATAAGTGACAAGTGTGCTGTCATTTCACTACTCAGCCAAAACTAACACCAAATGACCAAATCATGATGCAGCTGTAACTCAGTGAAACCAGTCAAGCTACACACTTATAAAAATATTGTACTCAAATAGATTTAGCGTTATAGAGAAGGAATATATTATTTAAAAAATTTAAATAGTGCACATGGACATTTTTGCATGTGGTATACAAAATAAAACATTCATAAAAATATACAGTGCACATAAAACTACATGTAGCAATCCTGTCTGGAGACCAAAAGAAACTAAAAAGTACACCACATGATGGATTCAAATCAAATGATACATTTTTTGGCATTCTTAATTACTTTCCTAAAAATACATTATGAATGAGCTAGCAATATCAAAAGGAACCACACAAACAAAGCTGGATTTAGTGCTTTAAAAAAAAATCTTCCAACTACACATTCACTTCCGCTGGACTTTACCCTCTCCCCACAAAAAGGCATCGCACACACGTGAAGTGGGAAGTACTAGAGACACTATTTATTACCAAGCTACCTCATGCTCTTCCTGTTAAATAATAGTGCCAGAAGACCGAGGTGCATGCTTTCCTCACCTTACTGAAGATGTTTGTGAAATTCCATTTGTATGAGACAAACTATTAAGAAAATCATGCATGAGTCATTACATGCAAAGCATGGGCAGTGAGACATTTACCAATTCAAAAAAGCACCTGGGGAGGGGGGAGGGGAAGGAGGAGGAGGAAGAATGATCCATTTAGATTAAGCCTGACCCACATCTATTGTATTAATACAAGTTACTACTCCATAAAAATGATTAGCAGATTACCTGAAGAAAAGCCATGCAAAGCCGAAGGAAAAGAGAGGCTGAGAGTCCATGTACGTATGTCTGTATGGCAAGGGGCATACACTACACATCCTGGAAGTGGCTGCTGTGGACAGCAAGTGACTTTGGAGGGAGAGGCAGAGCAGCCCTCTGAGTGGCATGAACAGCTGCAGTGGTATAGCCCTTGAAGAACAGATGGATTGAGGTGTAACCATTCTTGTGCCCATCGAGGCCCAGTGTAAAACACACACAGCTGAGCACCATCCGAGTCCCTCCACACTGGCATGGATCTGATGCAGACAAGACACATCACTGCTGGTAGACAGTAACTCAAGTCCTGTAGACGGCATGTGACGTGACGGCATGTGACATGTGACGTGAGAGACGCGTGTGATTGTGTCTACCCACTGTTATCTTCGTTCAGGTGGGACCACTGATTTGCAAATTCTAGCTAAGTACTATCTGTGCAGGTGTCACTCTGGGAATTACACAGAAAGGTGTTCCACACTAGGATTTGAAAATTCAGTTTGGTTTTCTAGGAAAAACAATACAGCTGCATATGTCACATTTATAGGCTTTTCTTTTTAAATTCTCAGTCATTCTGTGAAAATGGCAACTGAAGAATTCAGTGTCAAGATTTTCCTCTCATTTCTTCAGTAATGAAAAAGGAAAAACAAAACAGTAAACAAAAGCTTTGTATTTCCAAAGTTCTTGAAAAGAATAAAATTCTTGTCTTTTGCTAATAGATGGATCTGCAGTAAACAATGGAGGAATCTGCGGTAATGTGGGACAGCCTTCCTTCCCTACTGAACCACCACCGAGTGCAAGGGGATTAATTATTCTGAGTGCCTGACCGTGAACTCGAGTGCCAGCCAAGTACACATGGTGAACCTCCAAGGAACACAGCCGAGTTTACGATGCCAGTGCTCAGGGAACATACTTTATATGGATTTTGAAGAGTCCTGTTTGCTGATAAGAACTTCAAGAAGTCTGAGCTTGGCTTTAATTTTCTTGTACTCCTTGTACTCCTCAAGCACTGGGACACGATCCTCTTTCTGGGCATTCCTAGGGAAGATAAAAATCTAACTCGAAAGTTGTCCTTATGTGGAGCATAATATCACAAATTTACGCTGAAATAAAAACAGCTGTGCAGGGCATAAGTCACACAAAGAACATTCTACAAAGAGTGTTTTGATGGATCCTCTAGTAACTGCTTAAACAACTTCCTATACACTCATCAGCAGACTGTAGGCACTAGAAGGCTCCCATGCGTCATCTTACACTCCATGAGTGAGCACTTCAGCATCAACCACCAATTATAATTTGCTTTCTTTCAACATAAAAAAGGTGCATGGGAAATGCGTTTATAGCACTTAGTTTTCTTATACATGTGTGTGCATGAGAGAAGCCCAGAGGTAACCCTTGATTTTGTTATTCGTTGTTTTTACTCTTTCATTCATCACGAAGCCAAGCTCCCAAATAAATCACACATTGAAGCTTATTACTTATATATGTCCAGCCTTAGCTTGGCTGTTTCTAGACAGCTTTTCTTAAATTATCCCATCTATCTTTTGCCTCTGGCCTTTTACCTTCCTGTTTCTGTGTATCTTTCTTTACTTCTTACTCCGTGGCTTGCTATGTAGCTGGGTGGCTGGCCACTTGCATCCTCCTCTTCTCGTTCCTTCTTCCTCTCCCAGATTTCTCTTCCTATTTATTCTCTCTGCCTGCCAGCCCCTTCTATCCTTTCTTCTGCCTTGCTATTGGTCATTCAGCTCTTTGTTAGACTAATCAGGAGTTTTAGACAGGCAAACTAACGCACATAAAAGAATGCAACACCTTTGCATCATTAAACAAATGTCCACAGCATTAGCTGGCTATCAAGCCCCAGTGATACAGCATTCAGACACCACTACAAACTGGGTTGGGCTCTGAGAATCAAACTCAGGTCCACACAGCAGGTACTTCACTTACTGAGCCATTTCCCCAGTACTCAGATTTTTTAAATCACACTTGATAACCCATATACATGCGAAATTCTTAAAATTATTTCCAGGCCCAGGCTCTTTATATTTGTTTGTTTATCTGTTTATTTAGGTTTTTTGAGACAGAGTTTCTCTGTATTGTTTTGGAGGCTGTCCTGGAACTCGCTCTGTAGACCAGGTTGGCCTTGAACTCACAGAGATCCACGCCTGCGCCTGCCTCTGCCTCCCGAGTGCTGGGGTTAAAGGCGTGCGCCACCACCGCCTGGCCTGCCCCGGCTCTTTCAAAAGAAAATATTTTGGAATTTGTAACAGCTCCAGGTTTGTAGGGCCACCTAGGTTACTCGAGACTTAGTCCTCAACTCTGCTCATACTTTTAAAGCGCACGTGTGTGCACAGGCGTATGCAGAGGTCATAGGAAGACTTTTGGCATCCTCTATCCCTCTTCATCATGTTCTCATAAAACAAGGTATCTCAAATAGCCTAAAGCCTGCTAGTTTTTGGTTAGACTGGCTCTTTAGTGAGCCTGTCTACACCCCTCCCCATCCCCAACTCTGGGGATACAGGTCAGCTGTCCAAAGCAGTTAAAGGCATACTGTTTATAGGAGCCACATACCTACACATCTCAAGAATAAGGAGTAGTCCAGATAACCCAACAAGCAGCACAGTGACAACCTGAGCTTGTTTTAGAATAAAAATTAAGAATCCAGCCAGGTAGTGGTGTTTAAACTCAGCACTCCGGAGGCAGAGGCAGGCAGATCTCAGAGTTAAGGCTAGTCTGATCTACAGAGTGAGTTCTGGAACAACCAGGGCTACACAGAGAAACCCTGTCTTAACAAGGATTTTATTCCTGTGGATCTTTTCCTAGAAAAGAAACACTATATCATACAACAGGCAGGTGGCTCACATCTTTAATACCAACACTTTAACTGTGCAGGTAAATCTGAGCTCTAGGCCAGCCTGATTTACAAAGCAAGTCCAGCCTAGTCATAGCTGCACAATAAAATCCTGTCAGAGAGACAGGTCACTTCTAAGCAATATAAAGTGCCTGGGGGCTGGGGATATAGCTTAGTGGTAGAATGTTTGCCTCATGGGTTTGAGCTCCAGCAGTGCAAACAAAGAACGGCTTCAGGAAAACCTGAAAATATTTGAAATGCTTACTCCAGTTATGACTTTTCTGTGGTTTTAGTAACAGGAGGCAGAAGCAATGGATCTGAGTTTGAGAGCAGCGTGGTCTACTGTTAGTTTATATAGTTTTTGTCTGTTGTAGTGCTGAGGGCTAAACCCCAGGACCTTGCACATGTTAGGCAAATGCTCTTGCACCAAGCTACATACAGCCTTAGAGTTAGAAATAACACGTCAAGGCTAACATCCTATACACAATGTGTCTGAAATTCTTAGTGTGTGGGAGCGTGACAGCACATGTGCTATGACATCCTTTAGGAACTATTTCTTTTCTTCCCCCATGGAGGCCTTGGGGATCAAACTGGTCCCAGGATTGGCAACAGGGCATCTGTACCCGTGTTTCTAGTTCCATTCCATTATCTTAACATGCATTTTGTAAGTTAAAGGTGAAAGATGTGAATATCTAAAATGCTTAACAAACCTTCCATTTTGTTGATAAAACGCTTCTTCAAATTCCCGTAACGTTTTTCGTAGTTTCTTTTTCTCAGCTCTGGCTTTCCAAAGCTGTTCCAGTAATTCAGGCCTAAAGTTAAAATTAAAATGGAAGAAAAACATCACTAAAGGCGCAGTTTCTTCATCACATTAACAGTGTTCTAGCCCTCATTGCTGCTGATTGGCTTTCTCCTACAAATCAATTAAATCACCAAACTGTCCTGGGACTGTGGGAACTGCTCAGTTGATAAAGTGCTTGCCACACAGCCTGAGGAATCTGAACTTGACTCTCACAGCCCACACAAAATCCCTGGGTGCAATGGTGTGCGCCTATAACCCTGGCTCTTCAAAGACCCCCGGCCAGTAATCAGCAAGTCCCAGGGTCAATAAGAGGCACTGTCTCAAAAAGAGGGGAAGGAGCAGTGATGAGTTCAATTCCTAGTACCCACAGGTTGACTCCAAACTGTAACTCTAATCCCAGAGACCGGCCTGCAGGGGGCAGCAGACACACACACACACACACACACGGTGCAGGCAAAGCACCAGACACTAAAGAAAGAGCAAGGCTGGGGGCTGGGGAGACACTAAAGTAAGAGCAAGGCTGGGGAGACGGCTGAGGAGGCACACACACACTGCTTTCAACACCACACGTCAGTCAGTCTGCTCAAAACAGCTTGTAACTCCACAGCAAGGAGTCACAATGCACTCTTATGTTCACCAGAGGCACTCAACACATGTGTGCAAATCCATAAAAATACACAGTAATTAAAATGAATCTTTTAAAAAGTACAAAAAAACCTGACAAGTCTTTTTTAAAAAAAGAACAGCATCCAAGTTTGTCTTCTGACTTACAAGTGCACACATACAAATGTACATACACACATACACACACACCCCTTCCTAGTTAATTGTTAAGGTGAAATAAGGGTTGAGAACCACTGTCATAAATCCATCTAAAGATAACAAGGCCAATAAAAAACAAGTTTGGTTCCTAGAACTACTATCAGTTGAGTAGTCTGGACCCCGAAGTCCACATAAAAACAAGTTTGGTTCCTAGAACTACTATCAGTTGAGTAGTCTGGACCCCTGAAGTCCACATAAAAACAAGTTTGGTTCCTAGAACTACTATCAGTTGAGTAGTCTGGACCCCGAAGTCCACACAAAAACAAGTTTGGTTCCTAGAACTACTATCAGTTGAGTAGTCTGGACCCCGAAGTCCACATAAAAACAAGTTTGGTTCCTAGAACTACTATCAGTTGAGTAGTCTGGACCCCGAAGTCCACATAAAAACAAGTTTGGTTCCTAGAACTACTATCAGTTGAGTAGTCTGGACCCCTGAAGTCCACATAAAAACAAGTTTGGTTCCTAGAACTACTATCAGTTGAGTAGTCTGGACCCCGAAGTCCACATAAAAACAAGTTTGGTTCCTAGAACTACTATCAGTTGAGTAGTCTGGACCCCGAAGTCCACACAAAAAGCCAAACGAGGTGCCACATAGCTGCAGTTCCAGCACAGCACAGCGAGAGACCCATGCCTTAAGCAGCTTGACCCTCTCACACAATTTCACAACAGAACGTGACAGGGATATAGTACTTGTCTTCCCTACACGAGGCCCTAGGCTCCATTCACAGCAGCAGGGGTACCATCACCACTAGCCACGCCCCCACAAAAAAGGGAGGGAAATAGGAGCTAAAATCTGTATTTGTAAATCACACTTATAAAAGTATCTCACAAAGCCATTTTTGATAAATCTCTTCATAGTAATTCCCTCCAAGCATTCAGCTATTTATACTGGGTATCTTGATATGGAAGCTTAATTACAAAATAAGCTAAAATCACAAGCTGAGTACTCACATAGAAGCTGCCCGTGTACATGACAGACGGAGATCCCGAGCCAGTTTCTCTTGGTTCTCTTCAGCATCAGACTCTGAGTTTTCTAATGATGACTGTGTGTGCACAGTTGTTTTCAAGATGTCACTTAACTCAGAGGACAGACTGACACCATCTTCTTCTTCTTCCTACAATGGGAACCAAGCAGAACCACAAGCCATGACTTTCTACTTTCCTGCTAGCGATGTATTTAGGGAATGACTTTTCTACACAATTACCTTGATTTCTTCAAAAAAATGTGCTGTTTCTCCTTCTATGATTGGCTGCAACATCTGACCCCGGCGCTTTGTGGAGGGAGACCCCTGTAACAGTCGACAACGCCCATTTTACATTTCAATATTTAAAGTGGCGCTTCACACTCACATGATGTACAATACAGGCACTCAGTCCCCACCGGCTCCCCAAAAACGAGGCAAACAAAACTCAAAACAGGAAAACCAGAGGAAAATTGTAAGATTAAAAAAACAAAACAAAACAAAAAGTACACAGAAACATAAGACCATGGAGTGCATTTCCTGTTGGCCAACTACTTTTTGTTTTTTTTTTCTTTTTATTTTTTCTTCTTTTCTTAAAGAGCAAGAACATGAAATTGGGGATAATGAGGGTGGAGAGGATCTGGGAGGTTGGGGGAACAGAAGAATACAGTCAAAATACATTGAAAATATTTTCAATAAAAATTAAAAATATATAAAAATTATTTTCACAATCTTAAAATTTTAAGAAGTTCTTTAATAGCCTCCCTTTTCTTACATTTTACTTTTATGACGTAGTAAGAGTGATAACTGATACTTCAGGAGCCTGACAGACTCACGAGGGTCCTTCTTCAGTCCTTTGTCTGAGATAAGAGTTTCACTGGGTAGCACAGGCTGGATAAACCCTCTCATATGCTATGGTGACGGGCATATGCCACCTCACCCAGTCCTAGGATCTTTATTTTGGGGTTGAGAACCCCACCGGAGTCTTCCTTAGAAACACAAGACTACACCAAATCCTAAGAGTTTTCATCCCAGCACACAAGGCAATGGTTCACCACTAAGCCACAGCCCCAGCACTCTCCCACTCTGAAGAGCATTGTTAGCAGGGTCATGCTAAGTTGCTCTAGCTGGCTTGCAAACCTCCAAGAATTGTCCTGTGACTTGTATCTAAGTATTATAGATTTCATTTTTCTTCATGTTGGCATGCTCACTATCCCAGCTACTGAGATAGCTGAGGCTCAAAGATCACATGTGTTCACAACTCAATTCACACATCACAAACCACCTTGGACAACACAGGAAGACCCCATTTTAAAGTGTGTGTTTGTTTTAATGTAAACCAATGCAGACAAGCATTATTTAAAACGTTTTACTACCTTTCTTTTGTGTGTGTGAGAGAAGGGGAGGCTGTCCCACAGCGTGTACGAAGATCAGGTCAGACTTGACGCAAGTACCTTACCTGCTAAGCTATCTCTCTGGCCCTATGAGTTAGCATTGTTTAATTTAATAATTTAGTTTTTGTTTTTTGAGACAGAGTCTGTCTCTGTGTAGCCTTCGCTGTCCTGGAACTCGCTATGTAGACTAGGCTACCCTTGAACTCATAGATTGCCTGCCTCTAGTGCTGGGATTAAAGGTGTGTGCCAGACACCTGGTAGTTGGCATTATCTTGACAGGTTCTTTCTTTAAAACCCATGTATAGGGTCAGCAAGATGTTCATCCTCACCGCAAGCTTACCAACCTGGAGTCGAGCCTTGGAAACCAAACAGTAGAAGGAGAGAACTGACTCCCTGATGTCTGTCCTCTGACCTCTACGCTTACCATGGTATATTTACTGAATACATGTCCAAAGCTCGTTTATATTAAAATGCAACTAGAGGTACACCCTTCATGTGTCATCACAAAACTATCCAGAAACAACTGAGACAGAGACTGGGTGAGGTGTGTCAGACAAGCACTACTGCTGCCATTTATGTAGTGCACACAGCACGCACTACAGCACCTCAGTGCCCTGTTCTAACTCCTGTGCCGTCTGTCCTATGTGCTTACCAAGTGCCTAGAAAATAGTAACAGGCATTTTCTACCCTCTAAAAACTCCTAATCTCAACAGCTTTCCAGTCTTGGCTATGTGTGACTCAAAAAAACTCAAAGATGATGTTTCATCATGTCCCTTCTTTTCTTAAATATACTTTGGAAAAATGAACTGAAGAAATACTTGTGCTAGGCATTGTAATGCATGCCTATAATTACACAACTTAGGAGTCCTGCTTGATTGGGCTACTGAGTTCCAAATCAGTTTGGCTACAAAGTGAGACTCCGTCTGTAAAAACAAAAGCAAACATTTGTTTGTTTTACTTACAAGGACAGGAGTGATGCTAGCTCTTGTCAGCATCTGTTTTACAAGCCTGTATCTATCATAGAGAGGCTTAACAATGTGCCTTTCTTCCCTGGTTACCTGAAGCAAAAAAAAAGTGAAGCCAAGTAACCTCACTGTCAGAAATCTAGATATCAAAACCAAGCAGTGTGACTCCCTCACCCCAAATTTAATTTTTAAAGTAAGTACGTAGGAGACAAGGATGGATAAAAAACAGCCCTGAAAATACAGACCACCAGCGTGATCCACGTTCTTTTGTAAGGAAGAAAACAAAATTTCTTAGCGAGAAAGGAATTACCGGCCTTCCGTGTTGACTTTCATAGTAAAGCAGGCTTTTTTGCAGAGACGTTTTCTCTTCTATCAAATGATCTTTTGTCATTTTCTAGAATCAGGGGAAAGTACTGGTGTCATTATTCTCCTCACTCCCAGTGTAATTAGGTGAAAGAGCAGACAATCAGCACAATAGACTAGGCTAATGCACTCTTTGATTTATGGACTTGCAATAACATTTTGTAGTTTCCCATACAATTCGACCCTCATAGTACATCAGAATACCTTTTGATGGCTTAATTTATATTTTGTATAAATTATGAATGCAGTTTGGGTCCCTTAGCTACCTTATGTTCAATATCCCAATTTATAAATCAGTAACACTCCATTCTGCCTCCAAGGACTAAACTCATCAATGTAAAAGCACTTGTAACAGTGCCTAGCTAGCACACTGGAAATTCCCATAACTGCTGACATTCTACAATGTTACAAAGTCTTTTGTTAAAACAATCTTAAATATGGACAGAAAGCTGTCTCAGCATGTTTAAAAGCACTCGACCCACAATTCCAGGGACCTAAGCTCAATCCAAATTCAATCTGCAGAGCATATGACGGAAGGAGAGAACTCCTGAAAGTTGACCTCAGACTACACACACACACACACACACACACACACACACACACACGCACACGCACACGCACACGCACACGCACACGCACACGCACACACACACGCGTGAATACACACAAGGCATTGTGGTCAGAGGCCTAAAATACCAGCATTCTAGAGGCAGAAGCAGGAGGACAGGAGGAGTCAAGAGTCTTAAGGTAAGTGTGGCTGCATGATGACGACAGTCTTTCTTAAAAGCCATGACTGTTGATGTAATTCAGTAGCATAACGTGTGCCCAGCTTATGCAAGAGCCCCTGGATTCAACTGGTACCAAAACTGATGGATGGACAGATGAGAGCTAGTAGACAGACAGACAGACAGACAGACAGACAGACAGACAGACAGACAGACAGACAGAGAAACCAAAGAAAAAGACTAGTGGAGGCAGGCACACATTTCAACATACACAGATTTTACAACCCAGGGTCTCCACTCTACTAAGGAAACCCCTTAGCAGTATAATGTAAAGATCCTAGAGAAAGCTCAAAACCGTCAATTTGCAACGTTAGACCTCCACCTACGACTTCATGTTTCCCTCTGTATGTATGGGCTGGCACATTTCTATAGTGTATACACACTGTATACAGAACTTTCCTTTTGTTCCAGACTCATCCCTTATCTCAATGAACCAATGTCCCACAAGATACCCTTCAACTAGACCAAATAAATTCTATATACTTCCAGGAATGGCTAACAGTTTTCAGTCCCTCACCAGAGGAAATTAGAGATAACAAACAAGTCACTGGACAGTCACCCCCTATAACAAATATCTCTTCAGATTATATTCATGCAGTAAGCAATAGTGGAGTGTAGACCCTATAAAATACTGTCATTTGATTTTCAAGTTTGAACCTAAAGTCTAGGATTGTAAATTTGAATTAAGCTAATGCAACCAGGAGGAGACTGTCTTTCTAACAAAAAAAGCTGTAAGGAAAAAAAGCTGAAGGGATAAAAATGACTAATTTAGTCCTGTTCAAGGACAACTGACTCAAATATTTACATCATGAGGGAGGTGTAGAGGTGTATTCTGTTGCCAGTGTGACTGGGTTCACCATTCCACGAACAAAAATTCACCTGAGACTATCTCCCCCGCAATCTCACCTCACATAGGACTTGGTTACCGAGTGCTCTGCCTGGTCTACCTCCTAGAAGGCTTTATGGAGTAATGGGGCCCGCTTCCAGGTGCAATGAAACCTTGTCTTAAGGCAGAGACAGAGCAAGAAACTGGACAATTGCCTTTGGCCTCCACGCACATGTACCTACACCATACATAAGAGTAATGGTTCCTAAAAGAAATGCAATTCATGCAATCCTGATGAGAATTAGATCACCTGGATTTTCGCTGTTGGTTTTTTTTTTTAAAGAGGGTGTCATGTGGCCCAGGTTGGGCTCAAATTCACTATCTAGCTGAACTTCCAATCTCTCTATCTCCAATTCTCTAGTAGTCCTTAGATTACAGATATGTGCCACCATGACAGGCTTTTGAGTGATAATTTTTCTTTTCCTTTTGTTTTGTTTTTGAGACAGGGTTTCTTTGTGCAGCTCTTGCTGTCCTGGAACTCACTCTATAGACCAGGCTCGTCTTGAATTTAGAGATCCACCTACCTCTGCCTCCCAAGTGCTGGGTTAAAGGCATGTTTCACAACTGCCTGTCAAGACAATATTTTTTTTCAATGGCTAATCTCATATCTACATTTCTAATAGGATTATTGAAAAACACCAAGTGGCAGAACCCACATAGTTTATTCCAGATACCAATAGGCTAATACCAAGAACTTGGTACACATAGCACCCTTCAAACTCAGCCATTTTATGCTCTGCATATACAACTTGCCAACAATCTGCAACACGCATTAGTCCATAGTACTCTAGGTTTCAGAAACATATTTTGACATGACAAATCTGAGGGGTAGAAAAGTCTCTCCCTACTAGGTTAGTTATTTTGTCCCAGGCATTCTACAGGCTGCCCCAGGCAGAGACGGTAGCTCAGCATTACCTTGATATCCTCAGGAAGGTGGCGCTCAGCACGATTTTCCTTCAATCGTTTTGTAATAAGTTCAAGAGTCGCTTCCTTAGATGGCTTCTTCTCCTTCTGAATGACTCTGGGTTCACCTTCATTCTCCTCATCTTCATGGTCTAGAGAAGAGCCAAAACTTTTTGGAAGAGTGTTACTCCGAGGACGTGTCTGAGTTACAAATTCTCCATCAGAGTTTTTGTGTTTTGCATCTAAATTTCAGAAGAGGATTAATAATTAAAACACACAGGCTCACACATCTACCTGACCTTGTAAACAACATTCACAAGCAGCCCACCACAAAGCATGGTACAACAGACATTTTTCACACAGCACACACTGTTTTCCAAGGAAGGAAAACCATTTTATTAATAGTTTTAGTTATTTCAGAAAACACTATGTGTTACGAAGAAGACAAAAGAAAGGACTGGGGAGATGGTTCAGTTGGAAAAGTGTTTGCTGTGCAAGTCTGAAGATGAGTTCAGAACCCCAGCACCCATGGTAAAAATCAGTTCAGAAATGTGATGCAAACCTATAATCCCAGCACAGGGAAAGCAGAAACAGGAGGCGCTGAGGCTTGCTGCACAGCCAGGATAACCATTTGTGAACTCCAGGTTCAATGAGTGACCCTGTCTTAGAAAAATCTTTAAAAAAATCAAGGACGGCCTGGCCTACAGAGTGAGTTCCAGGATAGCCAGAGCTGTAAGACAGAGAAATTCTATCTTGAAAAAAAGGGGGTGGACAGACTGCGTACCTTTTGGTGGGCCCTGCCAAGGTATGCCACTAAGCAAACACGCCATGCGCAACAGAGTTAGTGTGAGAGGTTCACTGGAGGAGGGGAAGAGTGAAACAGCAAAGGCAGTATCAGGGTGGGGACATGAGAGAGATAGACAGACAGACAGAGAGACAGAGAGACAGACAGACACAAGAGGAAGAAGAGAGGCAAGGGAGGAGCAAGAGGCAAGAAAGACAAGAAAGCGAGCTGTGCAAATGTTGCAGTTGACGGTGGAGAGCCTCCTGGCAACAGGTGATGATGTAACTGCTTTTGGGGGAAGAGGCTGCTGCTGCAGAGGAGGAAGAAACTAACAGTCGTTGAAGAAGCTCATAAAAACAGTACTGAACTCCAAAGACTGTCTGCAGTCTAGCTATGAGCCTCGGTTGATCTTATGAAAGGAATATGAAGCCAGGCTTGGTGGTGCACACCTGGATTCCTAGCACTTGGGGTAGGGGGAGCAACAGGATCATCCTCAGCTATATGGTGAATTCAGGGCCAGCCTGCTGTTCTAGGTAAGTCCTGTCTCAAACAAAAACAAAACAAAGATGAAATTGCTTGTGTCAACTCTCACAAAAAGGAAGAGGAAGGAGGGAGGGAGGGAGGGAGGGAGGGAGGGAGGGAGGGCAAGCAGGCAGGCCAGAACCCTAGACAAAAATTACTTATGCCCAACAACTGTTGACTCAACTTTGGTTTTACAAGACAGGGTTTCTCTGTATTGTTTGAGGCTGTTGGTCCAGCCTGGCCTCGAACTCACAGAGATCCACCTACCTCTGCCTCCCGAGTGCTGGTATTCAAGGCGTGCGCCACCACCGCCCAGCTCAGAGTGACACCATTTTTCCCCCCTAAATGGGGTTCATTATGTAGCCCTATCTGGCTTGTAATTTGAGATGTAGATCAGGGTGGCCTCTGCATCCCCCAGTGCTGGGATTAAGATGCCAAACTTGTTATTAGTCTCTGTAACCAGGATTGTTGTTTCAATACACACAATGCAATCCTCTCCATTTGTCTTTAAGAGTAACCCATTCATTCAAGTGTGATACTGTATGATTGTAATCTCAGCATTTAAGAGGCTGAGGCAAGGGGTTGCTATAAATTCTAGGCCAGCCCTGTGGGGAATGGGGACAGAACAAGACTTTGTTTCGAAAAACAAAACAAAATGAAAACCTAGGGGTGGGAGTGTAGACTTGCCCCAACCACTTTGAATACAGTTTACAGCATACATATTCCCATTGCCATCTCTATTTCAATGGTATGATATTCATAAATAAATCAGTATTCGAGGGGGAGGGGGTGTTTCTGAGCATAGGCTGGGCTTGGTGGCAACATGCCTTTAATCCCAGCACTGGGGGGGGGGGGGGGTGCGCCAGGTGATCTCTGTGAGTTCAAGGCCAGCCTGTTCTACATGGTGAGTTCCAGGACAGCCAGGGCTACATAGAAATACCCTACAACTTAACAGTTAATTTTTATAGTTTCAAAACTTTACGAGGCCTAGAGACTAGAGGTGGAACACAGGGCTTCACACATGGTAGACAAAACTCCCAGATCCTAATTACATTGTCTTAGATAAAATTTTACTCACCACCCATACACAAAGATCTTAATAAAATACCCACCGAAACCCAAAGCAGCTCAATATTTAGACTGTATTTCAGATAAACTGTATAGGATCAGTGCACCCATGAATATAATCTGTGTTATCTTTCAAAGAGTAAACTCACATAAATAAAGAAAAGACGTTGGAAAGAAGACAGCACAAAGATTCCCATTTCTTAACATATGCTTGTGGCCTTAACAATGAAATAAAGAAATCTTTTTCCAAAAATATTTCCAAAATAGTTATTATTATTATTATTTTGGTTTTTCAAGACAGGGTTTCTTTGGGTAGCCCAGGCTATCATGGACCTTACTCTGTAGACCAGGCTGGCCTCAAACTCAGAGATCTGCCCGCCTCTGCCTCCTAAGTACTGGGATTAAAGGTACATGCCAGTTCCAATATTTAAAATTATTTAAAAATTTTTTATGTAGAATTATGTTTCAAAAATACAGACTTTCCACAAAATGCATACTTATACCTTTAATTTGCTTCCGCAACTTTGTAAGCTCTGTCATCCATTTTAGTACCTTTGGATTGGCTGCAATGTCACTGTAGGAGGGCTACAGAGTTATGGAAAAGGATCACTGACATTGTAACACACAAATTACATTAATTTACTCCCCAGAGTACACATTTATTCCCATTACACAAATGTTATTCAATCTCACTTTATTTTCATATCAAGTTTTTCCTGCTAAGACAAATGGAAGGAGTCAAGTTTGAAGGTAAGTACTTCATTTCTAGGCATTACTCTTTTTACATACATATGCTAATTATTAGAAACGTACGCTTTCTTCATTTCCTTCCACCCCTTTGTTACTTGTAGTTTATGTCAGAGCAGAACTTTGATCTGTTAGTGTAGAGAACTTAGCTTAAAACTTCAGAAAAATGTTTACACGTGAAAACACAAAAGCACACTGGTACAATGTCCAGACTGTCACAGATCAAGGGCGAAGGGTCCAGAGGCTCTCAGTTGTCTATGACTACTACTAGCATCTCGGGTGTGTTCTCAAGGAGAGCTGGATGGAGCACTGTCAAGACCCTCCTCTCTCAGCTCTAACTCAATTCAAGCTTGTTCTGACCATCACTACAAAGTGAATTCAAGCAAGCTTGTTCTACGCATCGCTACAAACTTACCTTGCTATTTCTTTCCCTTTCAAATTGCTCCTCAAATTGTCTGATTTTTTTCTGAAGCTTCTTGACCAGCTGATAAGGTGTTCTGTCTTCTCTTTTTTCATCTTTTGAACTAAAGGATGACCTTCGAATTCTGAATTAAACAACAGGCCAATAGGGTGTGTTAACTTTTCAAATGTCAGCACGGCATTACTAATATTGTCCTGATGTGTCACTATCACTAGTAAGGACACCTTTAAAGTGAAGGGGGATGGGACGCCTCGCCCTCTCTGAGGAGTGCATGGGGGTGGGAGGACTAGGACTGGTATGTAGTAATAAACAAGGGAAGGAGAGTCAGTGCCAAGGCTCAGCGGTTTTCCCTCCAATCTCCATACCAGCACTGTGGCATGGCATGTAATACAATAATGATGATGATAATCATGGTAACAAAAAGAGTCTCGGGCTGGAGAGATGAACCAGCAGTTAGGAGCACAGGTTACTCTTCCAAGAGGTCCCAGGTTCAGTTCCCAGCACCACACTTACAACCATCTGTAACTTCAATCTCAGGGATCTGGCACCTCTGGCCTCTGCAGGCACTGCACTCACATGCACATACCCACACACAGAAAGCCATATACACACATAATTAAAATGGGGGAGCAATATAAAATGTATTTAAATGACCAAGTTTTTTATTGATTCCCTGATTATCATTTTAGGCAACTTAACCCAGCCTGCCAGAAGGCAGTGTAGTGTGTTACAGGTTTGTATTCCTTTACTGCTGTTGATGCTGTTACTGTTATATGTAACAGTTTTGTCTGTACATCACTGTGTGCCCAGTGTCCTTGGAAGCCAGAAAACAGCATCAGATCCCCAGTAACTGGAGTTACGGATGGTTGTGAGCTGCCATGTGGATGTCGGGAACAGGGCCTGGCTCCTCTGCAAGAGCAGCCAGTACTGCTCGTCCCAACCCCAACAATTACAGCTGGCAATATTAGTGGGAAGGAAGAGGTGCTCACACTCTCCACAGACGCACACGGGTGCCCTTAAGCCCTGATCCATCTCTCTAGTCACTCCCACCTCAATGCTGGTTTTTAAATGATAACGCTCTTTTCATGTTATTAAACAAGACGTTTTCTAATAACAAAGTACATGTAAATTGGAATCTTGGGCCTTAGGCTTTAGCTCAGTCGGCATAGTGCACATATATAGGGAGTCTCATGTTTGATCCTCAACGTCATACATAGCAGGTAGTGTGCATCCCTGTAACGTCAGTGCTCTGGGGTACTTGGGCTACACAGAATCTTGTCTCTAAAGAAACAAACAGATTAGAATTTTATAATTTATGAAAAGCAAGCTGTTTTTATTAACCACAGTACTTGTTTGCAGTCATTTTAACTGTGCAAATATCTTCAAGCTCTCATAAAACTTGAATTTTATTTTTAGGAAGTTAGCCTAAAGTGTCTTGCCGAGGTGCTGGGTCTATAAGGGCTGTTGCATGGTTGTGTCCACACCAGCCAGCAGGCGGAGCTGCCACCTCAGAACAGAGGCAGGCAGACCCAGGTCTCAGGAGGGCGTGGAATGAGCCTTTCTACTCATGAGAGACACACAAGAGGTGCAAAGTCGACAGACAACTTGTTCCCACCCTGAGGAAGCCCCCTTGCCCTCGGAGAACGTTGCTTGTGTTGTCAACTATGCAATGTTCCCCTCTCCCTGTCAAGTCTAGCTGGGAGAAAGGAGTATAAAATCTCAGACCTATGAGGTTGCAGCAGCCACTCTGATTTGGAGGCACTCTTTGGAAGAGACAATAGTCCTCTGAGTGTCTGTATCTTCATGTGCACCATCAAGTGTCTACCTTCTCTGACCATCAGCAAAGTTGCCTAGAATGGCAACACGATCAAAAGATACACGAGTTTGCTGAGCAACAAGACTAATGATCTGAGTCTGTCACCTGGCACCCATATAAAGGTGGAAGGAGAGAAAACTGACCACACAGTTGTCCTCGCTCTAACACGCCCACTAGGCACAGAGCCCCATGCCCAACACAACATCACACACATAATGATAATACATTTTAAACTTAGCTGAATAAAAGTGATCAGAGCTCCTGCGAGGAGGCCTGGGCAATCTACGGGGCCTTGGGTAGTTGACCAGTATTTATCCCTGGCACACGAATGGACTTTGGTTGCCCATCCCACAATGAGGAATGCTCTCTCAGCCTGGACTCTTGGGGGAGGGACTAGGCCCTGCCCTGAACGAAATGACAAGACTCTGGAGATCCCCACAGAGGGTCTGACCCTCCCTGGGGAATGGAGTGGGGATTGGGTTGGAGGCTGAAGGGGGCGGGGGAGGGAAAGGGAACTGGGATTGATAGGTGAAGCAACCTTGTTGCTAATTTAAATTTTAAAAAAGTAATCAGAGCTTCCATTTTCAACAGCAAAATTAATTTGTTAAACATGAGTGATAAGCTGCAGTCTCAAGGACACCTGCTAGCAAGATAGTGTACAGAAAGCCTGTTGGCTCTTTCTTCTATTATTTCATGAGGTGGTGTTTGACGTTCTTAGCAAACTGGCTTCTTGACCCCGTTTCCAACTCCATAAGCTAAAAAAGCATTACAGCTTCAATCTGGAAGACAGACATGGCTATCTTGGAACTGCTGAACCAAATGAACGAAGGCCTGAGATTCTTCAGCAGAAAAAAATATTCTTTCTTTGAATGAATTTTCCCTGTGCCTCTGCCAGCTTGGACATTTTTGAAACTTCACTGTTTTCTTTTTGTAATCTCTCTCTCTCTCTCTCTCCTCTCTCTCTGTCTCTGTCTCTGTCTCTGTCTCTCTCTCTCTGTCTCTCTCTCTCTCTCTCTCTCCCTCTCTCTCCCTCTCCCTCTCTCTCTCTGGAGGTCAGAGACTGACTTGGCGGCAGGCACTCTGACACACTCAGTGGCATGTCAGCTCCTTCTGGGAAGAATGTGCAGTCTAGGATGCTGCAAGGGGATGTCAAGACCACTATCCCCCTCCTGCTTCCAAGACAGCAGAGGAGCCCAACTGAAACTAAGTTTCAATTAGGACACAGAACTAGTCAGCTTCCCCCTTTCTGAGTTCTGCATTCTAATTATCAACGAATAAATGAATGAGGACTAAACTACGAAGAAATGCTCACAGTCTCACAGTAAACCCCAAGTACTACATACCACTCAATAGATTCAAAATGCAACAGTAAGGGAATTACAAAACATGCTTCAGGAATGTGAACAGCAGTTTTAAAGCACAGGCCTGGAAGGGTTTGTGCACAGAATGACAGGTGCCTCTCAAGTGCATGACCTCACAGACCTCGTGAAGGAAAGTGCCTTTGACGAGAAGTCCAACGCTTCTGGGTCATGTAGGAAGCGCTGGCTCTGTCCAAAATCTAAACTACGATGTGATAGTACTGGAGGGCAGTCCTCTCCCAGGGGGTGGTGAGTCATCCTTGCAGCCTGTGGAGACAGCTGGGCTTCTCCAGACTCAGAGTCCTCTTGCCAAGACTTAAATGCAGGAAACGGCTCTGTGAAACAAACACAAGAGCAGGATCATGGGTGCCGAGTCTACAGCATTATATAGTGGATTCATTTTATACACATATTAAATACATACATACATAGATATATACGTATGTATGTATATGAAAACATCAAAGTAAGAGATACTCGCATAGTCATAATGCCTGCTGGAGTGTAAAACTATTCAAGCTTCATTCTTCATTTCCTCTCTTTAATAGATTCACCTTAAATGCCCAAACCCAACAGCAAACCAACAAAGACACAAAGTTTCTTAAATTTAATTCTAAAGATGTTATGTAACAATATTCTAAAGATGTTACACATAAAAACACTTTGATCAAATGCAAGTCTTTACTAAGAAACACTCTCACCAGGTGTATGAACTCACTCTCTATCAGACAGTGACTGGCTATTTGAAACAGGAAAATTTTCCTCACTACACAGAACTAAGAAATGGAGCTAAAGCTGTAAGAATTCGAATATTTGGAGTGAGGAGCCAACTTATTCTATTCACAATGCTAAATAATGTTAGTTAACATTAAAATAGTGATAGTTATTTTCTGTTACGGGGTTCCTATGAATAATATACACACATACACACACATACACTTTAATCCCCACAACAGTATTTAAGTGAAAAAAAAAAAAAAACTAGCACTGGTTCTCCTTAAGCACAATGATTGTATTACAGAGATTCTGTATACTCTCCACTGAAGGCATGTTAATATAATTTATGTCTCTCTTTTCACACATACATAATATTGTATGCCAAATACAATATCAACTTTAAGCATCACCAGAGTATGGGAGAGGAAGTGCTTGCTAGCTATACATTAGACTTAAAACTAAAATTTTAAATCTTGATGATACAGTTGTTGTAAAAGCAAAACCTAACAGAACAATGGATTGAAGTATCAAAATTTAAAGATTGTTGTTTTAGACAATAACCAAGGTAACTACTTCAGCAATTTAGCTTAATATTACGTAGAGCCATTTAAAGCATTATCTTTTAGCTGTTTTTAGAAAATAATTTAGCTTGCTTTTGAAGCCTAGATCAATTTGGTGACTAAAAGTTGGATAACAAGTATGTAATCCTACAATAAACTCAGTAAATACAGTGACTTCAAAGGAACCCTTGTGCCTGTGTCCCAGAAAATACATTAATAATGAATATTTTATGAGAAATTGTCACATTTTAAGAAAAAAAATTAACAGAAACTTTTTTTAAAGTTTTTAACACTAAGATTTTGGGACAGCAAGAGAAAGGCTAATGAAAAGACAAGACAAAATGAACCACAAAAAGGGAAAGAAAAAAAAAAACAACTAAACTATGGTGAACCATACTTACCCTCCCCATCTCTCTGCAGATGCATTGTTTTGAAATCAATGAGGGGGAAAGTGATAAGGCATGATGCTAATAAAATGGAAAAAATGGCAAAAAATACCAAAGTGAACACACAGCACAGGCAGAACAAACCATACACATAACACAAAGCCAAGGATACCAAAAGTATTTCCCTAAGACGAGTTAGGCACTCTGCTCAAAAACATTGTTCAAAGAAATGACTACTAACCAAACTTTAGCAAGCATACACTTCTATTTCAGCAAGTGAGGCAAACCCAAAGGTGACTGTTATTAAATCTCAGACAAAGGAGGAAGACCCGAACTATCTTAGCCAGGTGCACTGTGGAGCCTTTTAGTAAGACTGACAGAAAGCAACTCCCTTCAAAGGCTGAGGGTACTGATACAGGATGGAGTGCTTTCTTGTCACCTTCAAGGCTCAGGCTCAGTCCCCAGGACCCAAAAGAGAAAAGAAACAAACATCTTCCTTTGTCCGTGTTTCATAAAAGACCACTACTGTAGTCCATCCCACAGTCAGCAAAAGAACTACTGAAGGAAACATGATGTCCACCTCCATTAACACTTTTTGAACGACGACCACAAATTCACACAGGTTGCAGTAGACATATGTAACCTGCTTGCTGACTGTTCTGCTAACTACCCTTTGAGAAAAAGCTAAAACCCCACTTAACTGAGGAACACTGGGGTGGGCCACATTTGTGGAGTTGTCCCTTTTCTCTAAGTCACAAAGTATGTCTATAGATTTCAAAGCACACAAAGTCTAAGGAAATTTGTTATCTAAAGATTTTTTTAATATTCCAACACCTAATTGCAGAAAGTCGATATTCACAACTGTTAGAACCACCTGACTAATGACAACCATTCTCTCCCAAGGTTAGGAAGGTCACTCATCTATCCACTAGCATTGAAGTTTCTGAAGGTCACCCACTCCTTCTGGAAAGAGACCTATATGGACTTGTCATGACTGATGAGTCAGGTGGATAATGAAGCCGACGCGGCAGTGAAAAAAGAGGGCTTCTCCTTTCATCTGAAAAGCTATAGGGGATTCTGTCAGAGGGGGAAACCAGCATCAGGTTCTCTTTGAGAACCTCCAGGAGGCTGGAGCTAGATACATCCGTCTCTCCAAACAATGGGAAAACGCTCACTCTGCCATGTTTAACACAGGGTCAGAGACCAGAAGTGGCTGTTTATTTGCATAGCCAACCAGAAGAGACAAAGGCTTCATTAGTATCCTACCCCAATGCTCAGAGACGCCTTTCCTACTGAGGTTCCAGGGGTTGTAGCCACTGTTCCTTCCAGGAATGAACATGTCATCTTCACTGCCACCAGCACGCTAACATCTCCTAACTCAAAGGAGCTTCTTCATTAATTCTAAAAATTCCCGAATTAAGTCCAACACAAACCAACTTCCCAATTTAGTCTAAGTTAAGGCTCACAATCAAAGATCTAGAACAGGTGGGTGGGAACATCACACTAATAACTGGCACTGACAAGGATTTGGTAGGATCTTTTCAAAAATGACTGAACTTGAGATTTAAAACTAAGAACAACAAAAGCCTATATTGAAACTATGGTGTGGGGGGGGGGGGGCAAAAAGAACTCAGAGTATTGACACTGCAATTCCTTTGGTTATTGCCACTGTATATCATCAAATGACTTGCCAAGAGACAATCCCACGTGTCTTTAGCCACATGAACAAAAACTGGCTTAGGACTCCTGACCGGTCTCAGTTTCTCTGTACTAGGATGGTTCAGACTGGTTCAGACTGGTTCAGACTGGTTGCTGGTCCCCGCCTGCCTCTACGTGAAGCTGATGAAGCTGAGCAAGGGTAGATGCAGGAGCGCCCCCACCACTGCGCTTGCTTTACGCTGGTCATCGTCCCTAGAGTCTTCATAGACCTCTAATTAAACTGTAGACCCTGGGACTTCGCCCACGAGGAAACTTAAGTGTGTAAATAATTCACTTAAGTCCAATATTTGTTTACAATTTATGGCTTTTCTTAATTCAGTATACATTTATACTGAAATTCAGTATACATTTGCTAAATTAAAAAAAACAATGGTATGTCCATGTTGCTCATTAAATTTAAACTTCATTCCTTTGGGCAAATTTCAGGGTCTCCCCCAAATACTTTTGTAATCTACAGTACAATCTTTGCTTAGAAGTACCCTTGAAGAATTAAAAAATAAAAACCTATTACTGATACTTGTTAAAAAAAGGTAAATACCCTATTTAAACTGGTAAAATCATCAAACTCTAATAAGCACTGAACTTTCAAAGACCAATTTAATAATTAAGCAAGTCTACTCTAGGGTAATTTTCATTTTAATAAGTTTTATTTTTCTTTGAGGGCAGTGCCTTGGGGAGGGAGGGGAGCTGAGATGGTCTCACAACACAGCAGCCATCTTAAAACTCACGGCAGCCATCCTCGTCTCCCAGATATTGGGATTGCAGACATGGACATCATGCACAGTGCCCAGTATCCATTCTCAAAGCTAATCATATAGTTACGTTCTACTCTTGAAAAAGCTGCCCTTATTAGACTTGAGACAAAACAAAACCAAAAACAAGCGTCCTTTGTTTTCAAGAGAGAACAGAGCAGGATGACAAAATTGTCCATAAGAGGGCAGGAGTCTTATCACTGCTTTGGGTTTCTTCAGTTACAAATAAAGGCACTGGGAAATTAACATGTTGGGTAAGATTACCTTCCCATTTATCACCATCAGAGACATTCTTCAGGTCTAAATGTGCAACTTGTATACATGCTGCTTCTCCTTGAACACCAACACTCTGACTGTCAGTTACTTCTGATTCAGTGTTGGCATTCAAATCACGTATCTTGCTACTAGAATCCTGCATTTTAAAATAAAGAATGCATTTCATAACCATGACACTTTTCACAACTGGCTCAGAGACAATCAGCACACAAATATCCCCATGTATTTTTCATTACTTTATTGTGCCAACAAAGCCACCTGTCCCATTTCTGGTGTGTGGTGTGTGGTGTGTGTGTTGCTTGCACCTATGTTATACACACCATGCGTGTGCCTAGTGCCCAAGGAGACCAGAAGGCAGCGTAAGATCCCTGAGACTGGAGTTACAGTCCGTTGTGAGCTGCCACATGGGTGCTGGGAATCAAACCCAGGTCCTCTGGAAGAGGAGCCAGTGTTTTTTTCTGAAAGATTTATTTCTTCATATATTTTATGTACATGAGTGCTTTGTCAGCTTGTAAGCCTGCACAACAGAAGAGGGCACCAGATCTCACTACAGATGGCTGTGAGTCACCGTGTGGTTGCTGGGAACTGAACTCGGGATCTCTGGAAGAGCAGTCATCTCTGCCTCATTCAAATGTAAATTTACATTGTCTTACTAGGGAATCAAATTTGGATCTCAAATTTAGGAAAGTACATTCATAACCCACAATCTTGTACCCACATTAATTACTGCTTAACTATAACAAACATGAGTCCTTTCAACTTATCCAATTCAAGAGTCAGAGGCCAGATATAATAATTGACACATTATCTAAGCAATATTATTAAGAACTATAATATAGAGGCAGCTCTTACCAGAATCAAGTGTGGCAATTTATCACTGTCACATAACAAATATTCCTTCCTAAAAACACAAGAATAGCCATTAGCATGTGAAGGCTAAAACGGTTACTTCTAGGTTACTTTTATTACTTCTTACCTACATTCTTCTCTTCCCCAATATAGTTAGCATTTAAGATTTGTGAGCAAAGAGACAACAGGGCATATGCCCATTCTTTGGAGCCCTATATCTGAAAAATCACACAACACTGAAAAGATCCACAGACTCACTTCAGGGTTAGAAAAATTAAATATTCTCCACCACTCCCTCCCCCACATAAAATCACCCCCAAAAGAAAACACTTTATGAAAGGAAAATTAAAAACTGCAATATAGAAGCCAGTGAGAACTGATGCATATTGGAAAAGGAGTCCATAAAATAAATAAATATTAGTTTTAAGCAACAAGTTTATTCTCTCCTTGCAAAGATTTTTCAAGTTTGGATCTGTCCTTTAAGGCTATACACTATCACAGAAGGTCACTGTAATCCAAGAAAGCCTCTGCTTTTAAACCCTCACCACAAACCTAACATAAAAAAAAGTAAAACTTCACTCACCCTCTATTTCCCAGAACAATGAACCCTATGTAAGAACTTTATTGTAAGTTATCACAAATGATCATTACCTCTTTGGCCAGTCAACAAAGCATCTGTTATTAATAGAGTAAGTATCGATATGCCCACAGTGAGAAATGGCCCTCAAAGAGACCTGTGTCAATTTATAATGCATATATCTAAGTGCTACTTTTAAGTGGTCATAACAACAGTGAGCACTTAGAAGACAAGTCTTGATTTAAACACAATAATCTATCTCCTTAGAAGAAATGAATTCTCTGACAAGCTTTTTTTGGGTGGGGGTGGGGGTGAAGACAGGGTTTCTCTGTGTAGCCCTGGTTGTCATGTAGACCAGGCTGGCCTCAAACTCAGAGATCTGTGTCTGCCTCCTGAGTGCAGGGATTAAAGGTGCATACCTCCACCACTTCAAGGCTCTCTTTTATTTAGAGTCGGATGGAGCAAATGGCAGATAAGTCAGGGTCACTCTCAAAGACTCACTCTGAAAGACCTAATTATTTAAATTTTAAAAACTTAAGTATTAACCATGCAAAATGCAATCCACCTAACCAAACTACTCTGGATCTACAACAAGTTTGCTAACCTAGAGCAAAAAGTTTTCCAAAAAAACTGGGTCCTCACTAAATGGATACTTATTGCTCTACCATATCCCGATGTCATCATTCTGGGGATGCCTGTTAATCTTATATCTTCAGCCCATAGCTCCAAAACTCCCTGGGCTGGAAGAGGATCAGTCCTGCCTCCTGAAAGGAAGCACAAGGAGCTCTGTAAGCAGGAAATCTGTGGACCTTCAGAGTATGAGGACACTCCAGAGACATGGCTCCAAAGAATTTACTTACCCTCCAACAACAGGTTCCTATTCACAATTAAGATACAACAGCATGAACAGAATTTTACCTGACCAGCAGGCTCTATCAGAGCCTCACACCAC
Source organism: Mesocricetus auratus (assembly GCF_017639785.1). Lineage (NCBI taxonomy): Eukaryota > Metazoa > Chordata > Mammalia > Rodentia > Cricetidae > Mesocricetus > Mesocricetus auratus. The sequence goes on from NW_024429198.1 coordinate 63,718,671, forward strand.
CTTTGCCAAGAATGTCAGAATACACTTTTTGGCAGCTGCTGAAAGAATGATGCCAAGGGCAACAAGACCCAAGTGACCGGAAAGGCCTTCTCTCCACTGACTGACACTCTGCAAAAGCTTTTCCTCAAAGGGACTGTATCTGTGGAGACTCTGCATTTGGTGATCTCATTATCTCAGACATCCTACAGGGATGGGGTGAACAAGCACCAAATGGGCAAGATTATCCTTGGACACAGTAAAGATGAGTAGCAGGGATGAAAAATATCCCACCCTTATTCACTGAAGCAAGTATTTTATTAATTTTTGGTTGGCTGGCCACAGTTCCCAAACTATCAGTTAACTCACTAACATGTCTATGTATAGTATCAATAAATTCTAATTGTTCTATATCTCTAAGAAAGCTGTGTTCTCTCTGAAAATATGTTCATAATTAATGTTTGTCTGCAGTGTGAAACTCTACATATTTGTAGCTATTAATAAACTCTAACCTACCATTAAAATAAGAAGCCTGGTTTTCTTTTAAAGATTACCCAAACTGTGTGCTATAATGGATATATTTACCCAAAATTTTCAACCAAAAATCTGTAGTTCCAATTCTCAAAACGATTTATCAGCAACAATAAAAGAAGGCTTACCTCTCAAGACAGCCATCTTCACTATCACCGTGGTCACTACAAGGCTCTAACAGTATACCTACAGACTGACAAAAGAATACCACCATTTACCAGCTCCCAGCATTCACATTAGAGACCGTTGCAATCAAGATAAGACATCAGATTAATTAGCAACCATCCCTCCTCCACTGCTGTAACAATCTGTAGGAAGTTTCTGTACACAAAGCTTATTTATCCTCCCTCACAACCCGAAACATATTAAGTACTTGTTTTTCTGCCTCCTTGTAAGCAATAATCACTAGTATCTTCTTTCCTTAGAATCCTCCCCTTTGCCAGGCAGTGGTGGCACACACCTTTAATCCCAGCACTTGGGAGAAAGAGGCAGGTGGATCTCTGTGAATGAGTTCGAGGCCAGCCTGATCTACAGAGTTGAGTTCTAGCCTGGTCTATAGAATGAGTTCCAGGACAGACTCCAAAGCTATACAGAAACCCAGTCTCCAAAAAAAAAAAAAGAATTCTCTCCTTCCAAGGTTAACGGTGCTAGTGGGAGCACTTCCCCAGCAGAGGAAGGCCCTGGCTGGGTACATTTGAAATAACAACTTCTTTCCATACAACAGAGCCACCTGAGTCTCAGAAGCACAGAACAATCTCCTTTCAATGAGTTTACAAATTAGAAATGACCCAAGAGAACCAGGTGTGTTGACACATGCCTATAATCCCAACACTCAAGAGGCAGAAACGGGAAGACTAAAAACGTGAGCTCCTCTGGGCTGCACACTAGCCTAAACTACATGAAGGAACAAGTCTGCGAAGTCTAATACAACTCCCTCAATATTACAACGTGTATAAACATTTTCATCTTCTTGACAATATTTAAAATCAACAAAAACTTCAATTCTTAGACTCTTGATTTCTTTTATTCATATTAGTATGTTTCTGTGTGTGCACGCCATAGCACATGTGTTAACAATCAGAAGACAACTTTCAGGAACTGGCCCTCCCCTCAGCTGTGGGTTCTGTGAACTGAAGTAAACTTGATAGGCTTGTGTGCAAGCACTTTTATCCACTGCCATCCTGCCAACCCTCTGAAGACTCTTTAAAGTTTTTAGACTCTTTAGAGTCTGGAAAAACTGAATGTCCAAGAGGCTGAACTGTTTCCTACTCTAATCCAATCTACAGCAGCATATTGAATACAAAAGCAAATATAAGAATCCAACTATCCTCTAGGCAGACATTAATTATATTTATAAACATAAAACTATGCAACCTCCCAAATTAAAACATTTAATGAAAACAGTTGTTTAAAAAAAAAATAAAGTGGGGTCTGGGGAAACAGCTTAGTTAACAGAGTTCTTCTCTTTGAACATGAAAACAGCACTCACACAAACCTGGATGGATGGATGGATGGATGGATGGATGGATGGATGGATGGATGGATGGATGGATGGATGGATGATGGATGGATGGATGATGGATGATGGATGGATGGATGGATGGATGGATGATGGATGGATGGATGATGGATGGATGGATGATGGATGATGGATGATGGATGGATGGATGGATGGATGGATGATGGATGGATGATGGATGGATGATGGATGGATGGATGATGGATGGATGGATGATGGATGGATGGATGATGGATGGATGGATGGATGGATGGATGGATGGATGGATGGATGGATGGAGCCAAACATGATGGAACCTGGAGTCCCAACTACTCTTTGGACTGTAATAGGCTAAAGCTGGACATAAATTCAAGGTGCACTGGGCAACATACCCAGACCTTGCTTTGAAGAGGAGTGAGGAGGGAGGAGGGAGGGAAAACAAGCCTATTGACATCATCATGGACAGCCACTGCAGCACATTGAGCTCTACAGAGACAGGGCCGGGGCAAGCGCAAGCCCGACAGGCACTGGGCGACTCTGTGCCTCGTGGGCGAAAATCATCTAAACATGGGCAAAGGTGATCTTAAGAAGCAGAGAGGCAAAATGTCCTCATATGCATTCTCTGTGCAAACTTGCCGGGAGGAACACAAGAAGAAGCACCGGATGCTTCTGTCAGCTTCTCGGAGTTCTCCAAGAAGTGCTCAGAAAGGAGGGAGGCCATGTCTGCTAAAGAAAAGGGGAAATCTGAAGTCATGGCAAAGGCTGACAAGGCTCGTTATGAAAGAGAAATGAAAACCTACATCCCCTCAAAGGGGAGACCAAAAGGAAGTTCAGGGACCCCAGTGCACCCAAGAGGCCTCCTTCCTCTTTCTTCTTGTTCTGTTCTGAGTGTCGCCCAAAAACCAAGGGAGAACACCCTGGCTTGTCCATTGGTGACGTTGCAAGGAAACTGGGGGGAGTGGAACAGCTCTGCCGCAGACGACAAGCAGCCCTATGAAAAGAAGGCTGCCTCGCTGAAGGAGCAGCTCGGAGAGGACACTGCTACTCACAGAGCTAAAGGACAACCCGATGCAGCGAAAAGGGGGTGGTCAAGGCAGAAAAAAGAAGAAAAGGAAGGAAGAGGAAGAAGACGAAGACGATGAAGATGACGATGAATAAGTTGGTTCTAGTACAGTTTTTTTGTCTATAAAGCATTTAACCCCCTGTACACAATTCACTCCTTTTAAAGAAAACAATTGAAATGTAATATATATAAAATCATGAATGGGGGGGAGGGGCTGGAGAGGCGCCTCAGTGGTGAGCAGGGTTAGCTCTTGCTGCTCTTGCAAAGAAAGGGCTGGGGTCTGATTACCAGCACCCATATGATAGCTCACAACTATAACTCCAGTTCCATGGTATTTGACATCTGTAGTGCCTCCAAGAGCACTACAGACACATCATATATGTGTGCAGGCAGACAGGCAAAGCACCCATATATAAAACAAAAATAAAATGAAAAAAATTTGAATAAATTTCTGAGATTAAAAAAAAAACTCAGTGAGAACCAATGATCCAAAAAAAATCAAATGTTATCATGAATGGTAGATACACACTCTCAAAGTTTCTAGGTATTAGGTCACAGGCCTGTGTATTAGGTCAAAGCCTGAGGAACCAGGACAAGCTAGGACTTAGAGCTGACAGGCCCCTGTTGACAAGAATGGACTCCCAGGCAGGTCTCAGCAAGGTAGAAAAGCAAATCCAAATTCAAGACAAGAAAAAAAAAGCTGCAAGCCTCAGAAGCCCAGATTCCACAGCAGTCAGCAATGATGACAGAAGATAAACTTTCCCTGTTTCCCTGCAGTTTCTGACCCCCACCCTCACCCCCAACCAGGCATGTCTCCTGTAGCTAGCCCACAGGAAGGGGAAAAGCCCCCAGGCCTTCCTTATATGGCCAGGAAGACTGACTGCACATCCACAGGAGTGCCCGCACAAAATAAAGACACTGTTCCTCCCCAATCCTGCCTCACACCAATGCGTCTCAAGCCAGCTGGCTCTCCCACCACTAGGCATGTGAAAAAAAACTCAATACTCCATACGCCTTCGTTTTTAAGACAGAATTTAAAAAGCAGAATGTGCTGGCCATAATGGCATATGTCTTTATTCCAGCACTCAGGAGGCTGAAGAAGGCAGATCTGTGTGTGACTTTGAGGCCAGCCTGGTCCATAAGTGAGTTCCAGAACAGCCAGGGATACATATACATAGTGAGACCCTGTCTCAAGCAAACAAACAAACAAACAAACAAAAAAAGATTACAAGAAAATCTAGAACCTGATGGGTGGTGGTGGTGCATGCCTTTAATCCCAACACTTGGGAGGCAGAGGCAGGATCTCTGTAAATTCAAGGCCAGCCTGGTCTACAGAGTGAGTTCCAGGATAGCCAGGACTAATTCACAGAAAAAGCCTGTATCAGTGTCAAAAAAAAAGGAGAAGGAAGGAAGGAAATCTAAGCCAGGCGGTGGTGGTACACGCCTTTGATCCCAGAACTCTGGAGGCAGAGGCAGGCGGATCTCAGTGTCTCAGTGAGTTCCCGGCCAGCCTGGTCTACAAAGTGAGTTCCAGGACAGAGAAACTCTGTCTCAAAACATGGGGGAAAGAGGAGAGAGAAGAGGGGGAGGGGGAGGGAGGAGAGGGGAGTAGAGAGAGAATCTAGAAACCTCTACTATAAAAGCAAACTATCTCTTATTTAATCTATTAGTTTTACTTACTTTGAAATAACTGAGACAATACAGAGATTAACAAAATATCCATATGTCCTATAGCTATTAAACAACAACAACAACAAAATTTCCTTTGTTTCTTTCTTTGAGACAAGACCTAGCCTACACTGGTCTCTAACTGAGGATGCTCCTATTTCAAGAGTGCCAGAATTACAGGAATGGGTTTCAGGAAGGATGGGAGGCTCTCGTTGGGCAGTGGCAGTGCAAGTCTTTAATCCCAGTACCTGGGAGACAGGAAAGGAGGGTGAAGAAGAAAGCAGACAAAACTCCTAGCAATTTTATTATAAAGGAAGCAGATGTACCTAACTACAAAGCAAGGAAGAGATTTTTTCCCTCAACATGGGGATGAGGAGTCTAAAATGTTTTATCCTGGAGCTGGAGAAATGGCTCAGTGGTTAAGAGCACCAGCTGACCTTCCAAAGTACTAGGGTTCTTTCTGGAGAGATAGCTCCGAGGTTAAGAGCACTGGCCCCTCTTCCAGAGGTCCTGAGTTCAATTCCCAGAAACCACATGGTGGCTCACAACCATCTGTAATGGCCTGCAAGCATGTAGGCAAACACTGTATACATAATACACAAATAAATCTTTAAAAAAAAAAAACTTCCCCTATCCAAAGTACTAGGGTTCAATTCCCAGCACACACAGGGCAGCTTACAACCATCGTTAACTCTAGTTACAGGAGATTCGCTGCCCTCTTCTGGCTTCTGGGAGTACCAGACAAACACCCATATATATAAAGTAAAACAGAGAAAAAAAGGTTTATCCTGGTGGGAATGAATTGGTAGTTGATGCACATAAGCTGATATGTGCATCATATCACAAGGGCAAGGGGGACAATCAGAGAGTCATCAGGGAGTAAGTCAGATGGACCCGTCTAACATAGAAGTGCCTTACTTGTCCTTATCTTCAGAAAAGTTACACACATGTACTAGTTCATGCTTTCACTCCAGCACTAATGTAACAGACTGTTTTGTAACTGAGGCCAATTTCTACATACAAAAATAAAAATACCCAAAGCATGACAGCATATACTTGAGAGGCTTAGGGACTACATGGGGGGGGGTGTAAGTATAACAACTCTAAGCTGTTTATTGCATCTACTTTTTGTAATATTTACAACAGTAACATACTAAAGAAAGTATTAAAAAGGCCAGGTATGATGGTGCACATTTAATGCCAGCACTCAAGAGGGAGAGGCAGACAGATTTCTCTGAATTCCAACCTGGTTTAGATAGTGAGACAGAGCTACACAATGAGACCTGTTGTGAAAGGACTAAATAAACACATAAATAAATGTGAGCAGGCTGTGGTGGCGCATGCCTTTAATCCCAGGACTCAGGAGGCAGAGGCAGGTATATATCTATGTGACTTCAAGGCCAGCCTGGTTTATAAAGCTACACAAAAAAATCCTGTCTCGAAGAAGAAGAAAAAAAAAAAAGCAAACAAACATACAAAACACCTATGTCTTTTTAAAACATGGATCAGGTGCTACTTGTATACTTTGCTTTCCTTTCAGATCTAGGTATCAAATCCAGAAACTCTCAGAATCCAGGCAAATCCAGTACCGCTGACATACAAACCCAGCTTCTATGTTTGAAAAACAATTATGCCAGAAGCTTATGTAGCACTACCAAGGGTTCAGCCATTTTCAAAAGCGTTGACAATTTTTCTGTGGTTGCAGATCTTTAATGCACCACTCTGAACATGCCGTACAACATCGGCCTCTCAGACATCAGTAACATGCGCTAAAACTGTTTCAGAAAGCAACAAACAAGGCAGGGTGGTGGTGGTCCATGCCTTTAGTCCTAGCACTCTGGAGGTAGAGGCAGGAGGATCTGTGAGTTCAGGGCCAGCCTGTTCTACAGAGCGAGTTCCAGGACAGCCTCCAAAGCTACAGAGAAACCCTGTCTCAAAAACCAAAAAACAAAAAAGAAGGGAGAGGCTAGAGAGACATTTAGTTAAGAGCACAGGCTGCTCTCTCAGGAGGGCCTGGGCTCAATCCCTAGCCCCGACATGGCATCTCACAATTGTTAACTCCCTTCCCAGGAGTTCCAATGCCTCCTCTTTTGGCCTCTGAGTCTCTACGAAGCACACCATGTGGTACATTCGAAACACCCATACCCATAAGAAGTTAACAATAAAAAAGGTTTTATTTACATGTCTTTTGTTATAGGAATCTATGTCAACTAACAACTGTAAAGGGAAAAGAGAAAAAAAAATTTACTATATTATGTTCTTCAAAAGAATTAAATACAGAAAGCTTTGAAACTAACAAAGCCCAACCACAATACCACCAAACTACCTCAACCAGCATCAAAACTTCCTTCCCAAGAAATATTCCTAAAATGTGTTTGATGCTGGACATGGTGGCACACACCTTTAATCCCTGTACTTGGGAGGCAGAGAGGGGTCTATGTAGAGTTCCATGCCAGCCGGGGTTATATAATAAGACCCCATCTAAAACAAAAAGGCCCTGGGGATGGGAAATGGCTAACTGGGTACAAGTGCATGCCACACAAACCCACATAAAGCACAGCAGTACAAACCTGCAATCCCAGCGCACAGCAAAATGGGCTGGAGGACAGACAGGCTGACTCTCCCACACTGCTGGGCTCAACAGCCTGCTGTGTGCGTAGCAGCAAACACCACACCCTGTCTCAAACAAGACTGAATACAAAGAGCAACAACACAGACTGTCTCCTGAGCTGCACACACGCACACACCATGACACGTGTGAGCTTACACACACACACACACACACACAAAAGACTAAAAATATAAACAACAAAGACTGTCTTCTGACCTGCACACATGTACCATGACACGTGTGAGCTTACACTCACACACATACACAAAAGACTAAAAATATAAAAATAAAATAGGGTGTTTTACACTTCCTCTCTACCTCACCATTCCTAAACTCTACAGAGAATGTATATTCTTAGGGATTTACAAAAGAGACAAGTATGTCAGCAAAATTACCCAACTATAAATAACGTTTGCTATCAAAGAAACAATTAGAAGGATGCTTCTAGCATTATCTTACCTGATTATTTTTTTGATCCTCAAATATAAAATCTTGCTGCATGACTTCATTATCTGTGGTAGTACCAGCCATAGGTTTTGAACACTTTATGTTACCATCACTGGCATTAGCAGAATCAGCAGCAGCATCAACCCTAATAAGAATTTTAAAAAATCAGATCAGGCCTTTGAAACAATCAAAGAGCAACCATGACCTATGTTGAATGTGGTGGTATGAGATGGAAAAGTTCAAGGTAACCCTAGGCCACACAAGAGTTTGGGGCCAGCCTGGACTACATGGTTCCACATTTCAAAACAAATAAACAGTTTATGAATCTTTACTTATAGGGAGGGGCTTGTCTGTCTTGAGATGGGGTCCAACCATGGAGTTCAGATGACCTCAAACTGGCAATCTGCTTGCCCTAACTCCCCAGATGCTGAGATGGGGCAGCCCCTCTTTGTTGAGAGAGGCACTGTCATCACGAACTCTGCCTGACAGACGCTGGCAGAGAAGCTGGCTCTGTACGAGGAACCTGCACCTGCCATACCATCAACCTGGGTAACAAAACGTTTCCTTATTAAAGAAAATGCATCCTCATTAAACATATCCGTACTTTCCCTTGCTGAGTTCTATCAAATCTGTTACATGAATTTTTATTCTTCTTTGAATGTTATTAACAGACCTTGTAAGAATTCTCATAAGCAAAAATACTGTGCTTAATTTCCTTTATAAACACACACTCCTACATAAAATACTGTTTATCCTTCTTAAATACAAACTTAGTACTGGACACCATCACAAACACCTATCTAATACAACAACAGTAGCTTTCTATGGCAAATTTTCAAACCTACATAGTCCTAACACAACAGATTTTTGGTTAGACAATACTTCCAATGATAGAACAGAGCTCATCTCCAGTGATGAAAATGAGAGCACTATCTGAACAAGGGACACAGGCTTCAGCATCAAACGCTACAGAATTCATTTGTAAATGTTTCTGTCCTGTTCTCCCAGTCTCCTCCTCTGACACCAGTGGCTCTCTTCCTACTTGGCCCACACCCTGCCTGTGGGCGTTGCTTTCCAGCCCTTCCTATAGCGGTGACTGCACTTGGAGCAGGCCGTGTGCACAGAGCCACCATCGGTCCCAGACAGTAACGTTCTCCTGAGCATCAAAGCACAAACAAGGGCCACCGTCACAACACTTCCGAGGCTGGCAAAGACACTGTGGCACAGCTGCAGTTGCATAGCATGGCATGTTAAAAACAAGCGTCCCAACCACCAGTTTTCATGTCTAAATAGCTTCCATTTTATATTCAATAGTTATTTTCGTTAGTTCTTTTTTAATCTTATTCAGGGGATGGAGAGGTAACTCAGTGGTTAAGAGCACATACTGCCCTCAACAAGGACCTGAGTTCAGTTCCCAGCACCCACGTCAGGTGATTCACAACCACCTGTAACTCCAGTTCCAGAGTATCCCCCTAGGGTGTACCTATACATACATACCCAAAGTGTTTACAAATCTTCACAATCAATTGCTGTGAAACTTCCAAAATATGGGTACATATTTCACATCTGTCTTAAAGTGCAAACTAATATATGAAAACCATTTCTCTGTGGTCTCTAAATGTAGGGCTGTGGTAACAGGAAGTAAAGCAAGTCTTTCCTCCACCCAGGTAAAGGTAACAGGCCAGTGGAGACTGGATTAACAAAGTGCATGGCATAGACTTTAATACACACAAACTCAGCTACTCGCAGATACTCTAACAACGTCACGTGGAAGAGGACAGAAGCTGGGGTAAAGAATAACGACTCAGCTAGGCAGCCGTGGGGATCCGAGGCTGACACTGAGCGTCTTTCCAAATTGCTCTCCAACTTCCTATTTTTATTTCATCTGTATTTATTTTGTGTAAGTTACACAGACATAAACATACACACTCATACTATGTGTGTCCCATGCCAGACATGTAGTAGAGGTCATACATGTAGACCTAAGTCGGAGGACGATGACGAGCTGGTTTTCTCCTCTCACTATGTAGATCCCAGGGATGGAAATCGGAGACTCAGGCGCCGTTAGCTGAGTCACCTCAGCAGCCCTCCACCTTGGGGCTTTGCTTTGTTGCTCCATGACTTGCGGCTCACTGATTATTACATGAACTAGCTGACTGACAACTTCAGGGTCTGCATCTACCCACCCTTCAGCAGTTAGTTACAAGCACAGGCTGCTCTGCTCAGTTTTTCCAGGGTGCTAGGGATCTGAACTCAAGGCCCCACGATTACGTAGCAGATACTTCACCAACTGAGCTACCACTCCAGCCCATCACTCACATTTTAAAAGAAAACTGATTTCAGGAGATAAAAAAACTCTCATTGGTGCCATGTGGTACACACTCCTTTAAGCCCAGTACCTGGGACGCACAAACAGGTACAGCTCTGTGAGTACAAGCTGCTTTGAGTTTCAGGCCAGTCAGGGTTACACAGTATGATTCTGTCCAAAAAAACTGATCTGAAGAAAATTCATACACCCATGATCCCAGCACTGAGGATGCTAAGGCAGGTGAATCAGAAGTTTATTTCCAACAGGTATCTAACACATCTTCCTAGGCTACTAATAAACAGAAATACAAAAGAATTGGGCTATAAAGGTGGCTCAGTGGTTAACAGCACTTACTGCTCTTACAGAGAACCTGAATTTGGTTCCAGAACCAACCATGTCAGGTGGCTCACAACCACCTGTGACTCACACACACACACACACACACACACACACACACACACACACACACACACACACACACACACACACAAACTCTCTTTTTTTCCTCTCTCAAAAAATAAAACCTTAAAAAAACACAAAAGCGGGATGTTGTTTATTATTTCCACCTACTTTACAGAAATTGTTCAAAAACCTTGACATCAACTGCTAAAAGTTCAATCCCTCACTTTACACAACACAAAGCCCACTAAGTCCTGAGAACTTTATTAAGCACTTTCTATTTACTACACAGCTTAGAGAAACTCTTGCTCTTCTTTCATCCAATGTAGGAAAATTAAAGAACATATTCTACATTTCTTCTGTCTTGGTACACTGACTCACTAGTTCAACATGTAATTTTAATCATAAAGACCAGCACTTAAGACAACTCCATCTTGCCTTTAAATCTTCATTTATTCAACATTCAATACTTCAGAACTCTAGTCTGGGGTGCACATTACTCTCAGGGCTCTGAGAATCCATATAAAAGCAGGACTGGGAAGGTGACTCACTGGGTGAGACATGGCAAACCTGAGGGCCTGAGCTGGCATGGTACGCACCTGTAACACCAACCCTAGGGAGAAGGGAGGAAGCAGGCAGATTCTTAAGATGCTCACAGTTTAGCCTAAGCAGCTTTAGGTTCAGGGAGAGGTTTATAGCAGAGCACAACTGCACAAAGGTATGTGTGATGGCTTGGAAGAAAATGGCCCCCAAAGGGAGTGGCCCTATTAGGAGGTGTGGCCTTGTTGGAGAAGGGTGTCACTGTGGGGGTGGCTTTGAGGTCTCTTATCTCAAGCTTCCTGTGTGATAGTGTTGCTTCTGAGTCAAGATGTAGCACTCAGCTCCAGCACTGCGTCTACCTGCACACCACCAAGCTCCCCTTCATGATGATAATGGACTGAACCTCCGCAACTCTAAGTGAATCACCCAATTAAATGTTTTCTTTATGAGAGTTGCCATGCGTGATCTCTTCAAAGAAAAAAACACAAAACAAAGAATAACCTAAAACAGTATGCACACATGCATGCAACACACCATAACTAAAACTTGTGTTGCACAGTTCTGTATCCCAGTGCTGGGAGACAATAGTAATTAACACACTTCACACGTTAGGCAACCTCCTATCACTGTAGCCAAACACTCGAGACAATCAATTTAAACAGACACAATTTCAGCTCCTTGTTTTGAAAGCTCTAACCCATGAGTGACTGGTGATGCTGCTTTCTGCCCAGTGGTAAGAGAGTATATCAGAGTGGAAGACTATTATTAGCCTGACAGCCAAGAAGCAAAAGAAAAAGAAGGTAAAGGGATTCCAAAATTCCCTTCAGGGGCCATTAATCACCTAAAGAAAACCCCTAGATCTTCCCTCGCAAAGGTTTAATCAATTCCCAATGCGACTACTCTGGAGAATACAACTTTAACAAAGGCATCAGAGATCAGAGGGTCATTAAAGATCCAAAATGTAGCCGTTACATAGCTACAACCATTATAGACAAAACAAAAACAAACAAACAAAAAGATGGGGTCATCACTGAAAAGCAACATTTACAGAAGATTAGAAAGAACTATGCAAACATCTAGGAGAACATATAACTAAAGAGAAACTGCAAAGGCTCCAGGGAGGACGTGACTTAGCACATTTGAGGAATGTTGCTATTGCCAGAAGAGAATGACCAAAAGAATATTACTCAAGAGACAGACTCAAAAGAGGTGGGACAGTTGCCAGTAAGGTGGGGCACATAGTTACACAGACGATCATCCACTCGAGAATTCTGTTTACTATTATAAATAAGACAGGACGACAGTGAGGAGTTAGAGCAATGAAGTGATCTGGAGAATTTTGTTTTTAAGACTTATTTTTAGGGCTGGAGAGTTGCCTCAGTGGCTAAAAGTACTGGTAGCTTTTCCAGAGGACCTGGGTTCATTCCCAGCACTGACATGACAGCCACAGCCATCTGTAACTCCAATCCCAGAAAATCCAATGCCTTATTCTGACTCCCATGGGCACCAAGCACGGGACATGGCACACATAGACACATTCAAACAAAACACTCACGCACACAGAAATAAATCAGAGAGAGAGACGGGACACACACACACACACACACACACACACACACGCACGCGCGCGTGACACAATGGAGCACACATGCACAACAACTTTAAACAATCGGTCGGTAGTATCACAGTGCTTACAGTTCTACCTTGTGCTCACATCCAGCCCACCCCTAAGCTAGAAGCTGCAAGTGTAAGTCAGCTCAGGAGGCTGAAGAGATGGCTCAGCACAGAGGATAAGAGCAAGCAGGAGCTGCTTTCCCAGAGAGCCCAAGTTTGGTCCCCAGCACCCAAGTCAGACAGTTTACAAAAGCCTTGGAACTCCAGCTCAAGGAGATCTGAAACTTCCTTCTGTCCCCCAGAGACACTGCACTCGGGAACACACCCTCACACATAACTTAAAAACAAAGTAGTGTAAGAAAACCAATGTGGATTTGCATGAGAATAGCCACCATAAGGCCAGTGAGGGCGTGGTTTTGCTGGAAGAGGCGTGTCACTGCAGACAGGCTTCAAAAGGCCCCAGTGTATCCCCAGTGTGTGCATGCTCGCTCTGGCTCTCTCTCCCCCCTCTGCCCCCTCCCTGCTTTTGGGCCCGGTTGTGAGCTCTCGGCTGCTCCTGCCGCTGTGCCTTTGCTCCACAATCATGGGCTCCAAGCCTCTCAAACCATAAGCCCAATTAAAAGGTTTCCTTTAAAAGCTGCCTGGTCACGGTGCTTTGTCACAGCAGCAGACAGTCAATTCAATCACAGTGCTGCCATCTCTACAAGTTCTATTTCAAAGGTTCAAAACTTTAACCAAACCCAACTAACTAGCTAATGTAAACACAAATTTTAAGAAAAATATACACAAGGCTATATTTCTGGTAAAGGAAAAACTCCTTAACGGCTTTTAGTTTTCTTCTTGTTCTTCTTTTAATACTCAATGTCTTTTTTTTTTTCTCTGAGTAAGGGTCTTACTATATACAACCTGCATGGCCTGGCCTCCTGCTGGAAGAGATCCTCCTGCCTCTGCCTCCCAAATGCTGGAATTACAGAAACATGCAAGGCTAAGCAACTGTCCAACACTAGCTGTATCCAGCATTCAACTCAGGCTCCCAAGCAGTTCTCTTGGTGTTTGGTGCTTGAGTCTACAGTGAGACTGCATCACTCAAAAGCTAGAGCTGGCTCCATGAAGCCTTTACCGTGCTGATGCTGTAACAGCCTCTGGTTCCAGGACGTTCTCAGTCATCCTTAACTGCAACCCCTCTGGCAAGCCATCCGACTTGTCTACGCCTTCTTCTGGAAGCTCTTCTATATGTTCCAGCTTTTCATCTTCCTCTTCTTCCTCAGAAAGTTCATTAACCTACATAAAAAGGAATTTCAGGGTTAAATCTAATAAAGTTTTTAAAAGACTTACTTAAGATACACTACTCAAAAAGTATCGTAAATGCAAGTTACTCATTTTAAAATTTCATTTCCTAATACCAATCTCTCCTATAAAGTGTCAACTTTTTTTATATCAAAATAAAATTATACAACAGGAAAAAACATTTACCTAACATGCACAAGGCCCCACTTTCAATCCCCAGAACTACAAAACTAAATAACAATAAAAAGTAAATAAGTGTATAAACAAGACAAATGCAACTTACTTTAATTTTGCTTACATCAAATAGCATTTTGATGCATGACAAATATGAATAATGTTATAACCTATGAAAAAGCTTTCACTTAACAATACGAATGTTTTGTTTTTGTTGGGCCTGGTAATACACCCCTGCAATTCCAGTACCAGAGAGGCAACACCAGGAGGATCACTGCAAGTTACAGTGGGTCAAGACTACACAGTGAGATCTGTCTCAAAAGAAGTTTTAAAGCTTGATTTTCTAACCACTTTTATAAATCTAGAATTTTCTAACAAATCTTAAAAATCTAACAAAGATTTCCAATTCCTTTCTCCATGTTCTAGGCATATTAAATGGGTTGTTTAATATTAATATTTAATCTTAATTAAATAAATATTAATTAATTTAGTATCGGTATATAAAAGAGGGCACAAAAATCCTGAGTTTGGTGGACACACTTATAAACTCAGTAAATAGGAGGCAGAGGCAGAATTGTTAAAGTTCAAGGTCATCCTATTCAACAAGTTAAGAGGCCAGCTCAGGGTAAATGGGAGTGGGGGATTACTAAAGCGTTGCTTTTGGCTGTGTCTGTCTCGAGCACGGGGCAAAGGCAGACTGTCATCCCTCCCTGGCTTTGCACTTGGTTCTGGGGGTCTGAACCTTACTTCTCACTCTTGGATGGTAAACACTTTACCCCCTGAGCCATCTCCTTAGTCTTCAGAATGATTTATAAAAGTGACTCGTGATAAAAGAGTACCTTTTAACCAAAAATATGTAGATTGAATAAGTATTCTGTGTAAACGAAAAAGTTTTACATTTATTCATTGTGTGTGTGTGTGTGTCTGTGTGATGTGGGTGTCGTGGTACTTGTGGGGGTCAGAGGACAACTTGGGGAAGCTGGTTTTTCCTTCAGACACATAGGTTCTGGGGAACAACCTGAAGGACATCTGCTCAGGTTTGATGAGCTGTCTATCCAGCTCACTGCCCCCTCTGAAGTTTTTTTTTTTAATCACTGTTTTATTGGTAGATGAGGCATTGCATTTGTAAACATAATGAATTTAATGGAATCTGTCATACATATTTAGAAAAAAATTTTTGAGATACCATAGGTTGAACCCATAGCCTTGGGTATGCTAGACAAGCAGCTGCTGGACTAGCCCAAGTCAGTGAGTGCTGGGACAAGCGAGACTCTACCACACACACACACACACACACACACACACACACACACACACACACACACACACACACACACACACACACACGGAAGCATTCAAGGGAGACACCAATGTCAACCTCTAGCCTACACACACACAGGTACACATGAGTGTGCGCCTCTGCACAAGTGTGCCCACACACATAGATGCTAAAATAAGGTAACTTTACGAGTAAATTTAGGGAGATGGTGCATCTGGATGCCTCAACTCGCTCAAATGGCATGCCTCCTAAGCATTCACACCTCAGCCTGGATCTACAGAGCCCATGAGAGCCAGACATGGTCACCTCCATCTGTAAATCTAGCAGCAGGGATAGGGAGTCAGAAAGACCCCCAGAACACTGGCCAGCTAATGGAATCCATCAGTGAGCACCTGATTCAGTGAGAGAGCCTGCCTCCTAAGGTAAAGGGCAAAGTGAAGACACACAATGTTGTCCTCTAACCTACACACACATCCAGACATCACACTCACTCACTCACAAAATTAAAAATTATTTTTTAAAAACCGTTTCTATAGATAATAGCTACTTCATATCGAATTTATCATATTCAAGTCAATAAACCTTACATAACCGCAATCTCCAGTATTTTCATCACAAGTAAAAATACAGCCTGTAGGATTTTCTTCTCTTCGATTCCAATTCCTAGCATAATCTATAGAACTTCTCCAATGATAGCTAACTTATTACTCAGATCGAGAGAGGTCACAAAGGACAGAGTGAAATGTCCTTTCGCTCCACTCCTGCCCCACAGCTCTCGTGTGAGCTGGTAGCTCGTGTGAACTGAGCTGTGCGCAGCTGCCTTAGCTTCCCTCACGGAACCCTTCACCCACTCTTCCACTCTTCCTGTGACTGTGAGATTTCCTTCTCTAGGGCAGCTCTCCAGACTCCAGACTGTGAAGAATGCCACCACCTGCCTTCTCAAACACAAAGAAACATAATTATCGCTTCAAACCCCCTCTACTGGATTTTCATTCATTTAAAGAACCCAATCAAAGTCCACTTGACTTTTGTCAAGTCATTTCTTAAGCATTCCCTATTCCTCATTTCAACACATTCACTTCGAAAGACTGCCTACTACTGCCTTCAGAAGAGTTTAACAACTAAGTACTTGAGTTAATGGAATGAAAGTCCAAAACAGTGCTAAATAAACTTGGTTTCCTTCAATTATCAAAATTAAAAAGGCACAGCACTGCCATACAGCCATACAAGGTGGTATCCTTAAATATAAATATAAATGAAACTTAAGTATTTAAGTTAAAGCAACTTAAACATAACTATGCTGAATCTGAAACTATTTTACTTGCACTCACTCAAATACCTAATCGATTCTACTAACAAACCAAACTGAAGCTTATCAAAACTGCTTAAAAAAAAAAAACAAGCTTCACCGAGCACCTTTAATCCCAGCACTCGGGAGGCAGAGGCAGGCGGATCTCTGTGAGTTCCAGACCAGCCTGGTCTACAGAGCAAGTTCCAGGACAGCCTCCAAAACAATACAGAGAAACTCTGTCTTGAAAACCAAAACCAAAACCAAAAAAAAGAGAAAAAAAAAAAAAAAAAACCCAAGCTTCACAAGTAATTCTGCTATTTGTAACCACTTTAATCAATCAAGAAGTTTGTTTTGCCAGGGGTTGGTGGCGCTCGCCTTTAATCCCAGCACTTGGGAGGCAGAGGCAGGCGGATCTCTGTGAGTCCAAAGTCCAGCCTGGTCTACAGAGCGAGTTCCAGGACAGCCTCCAAAGCTACAGAGAAACCCTGTCTCGGAAAACAAAACAAAACAGTTTATTTATTTTTAATGGGTAAGAAAATAAACCCTGGGGGCTGGAGAGATGGCTCACCAAGCATATGTACATGTTGCATAGGCATACACTCACGTATACAATATAAAATTATTTTTTGAAGAAGAAAAGAGATCTTAGTAATTAGCAACATGAAAAATACCTCACTATCCTACTTCTTGAAGATACTTTGCTCAATATACTAATATCTTTTCTATCTATGGGTAAACGTGACAAACTTCAACATATCTCTCAGTCTTGCTTAATATAAGTATCATCCTTATGTAATGTGAAGCGCCAATTTTTCTTATGCTTGAAAAAAAAATAAAAATGCTGACATATAGACAAAGTTCATCACACATTAAGGAAATTATAGGATAGAAGACCACAAAATTATTTAACAATATAAAGCATAACCAAAGCAAACACTGTAAATTTTAGGAGTCTATAAATACTAGGTCAAGCTGTCATCAATTTCCAACAAGTTAAACATCTTGGAAACATAGAAATCAATGACATACACACATACTGCTCTTATATTTTGAACAGCCATTACTTTTGTTTCTAAAAAAGCTATTGGATTAAACTGTAATTTAAAGAAGGATGACATACGAAACTCCCTTTTTATAGCCACCAAGACACTAAAGTTTAAATGTCAACCAGGCATGAATACACACTTATAATCCAACACTGGAAAGGAGAGGCCACAGAATCAGAAACTCAAGGCAAGCCCTGGCTATATAAGGAGTTCCAGGTCAGCTTGGGTTGCATAAGATCCTATCTCAAACAAACAAACAAAAAAAAAAAACCCACTTTATGACACAGCCACCAACCTGTCCTCTTGACATTTATTCTCAAGCAACAATCACCTAGAGATAAGTGTGGTGGTGCATACAGTAATCCCAGCATTCACAAGATGAAGGGAGGGTATCAGTAATCCAAGGTCAAACTATACACAGCAAGATCAAGAGCAGACTGTGTACTACATGAGACCCTATCTCAATAAGCTAGCCAAGTATGGGGGAACATTCCTTTAATCCCAGGACCCAAGCAGCTGAGACACACACAGATCTGTGTATTGGAGGCCAGTCTGCAGTCTATAGTTAGTTCCAGGGCAGTCAGAGAAATACAGTAAGACCCTCAAAAAAAAAAAAAGTCTGGTGGCAAACTACTTGAATTGTAGAAAAAAAAATTAACACAAAAAATAAAAGGATCTAGATATTGGGGTTCAAACTTCAAGCTGAAGATTAGAAAAGCAAAGTAGTGGGTTACTAGTTCTTACCACTACACTCAGGCTGAACCAGCTGATCCTGCTGAGTGTCTTCAGAGTGGCTGTAAACTCCTGAGACTGAAAGTCTTCCTATCCTCCATGGGGCTGGAGAACTAATGCTCAATACTGAGGCCTTGCTGGGATTGAAGTAGTGTGATCCCAGCTGCTGAGATCATCTTTGTGTGAGCTGTTTCTCTTTAGGACTGGGTCAATCTTGTGTAGATCTGGGTGGCCTTGGACTCACAGAGATCCGTCTACCTCTTAATCCTGAGTCCTAGGATTAAAGGTGTGTACCACCACCTCCTAGCTTCTGGCTGCTGGGACTAAAGGTGTGTACTTGGCTTCTATGGCTTGTGGCTGACTTTGCTTTCTCAATTCTCAGGCAAGCTATAATAAATCATAAATAATATATCACCACAAAAACTTTTTTTTTCTTTATGAGACAGGGTTTCTCTTCGTAACAGCTCTGGCTGTCCTGGAACTCATTCTGTAGACCAGGTTGGCCTGGAACTCACAGAGATCTGCCTGCCTCTGCCTCCCAAGTGTTCAGATTAAAGGTTTGTGCCATTACCCCCAACTAGAAAAATTTTCAAACTAGTATCTAACTCAAAATTCTAAACGTGAGGAGTCTAAATAATGCTTTACCAAAAAAAAATTACAATTATTCAAGTTTCAATATTCTTATTTCATAAAGGTAAAGGAAATCAAGTATAATGCAAGCACTAAGGATATAACTCAATTGGAAGAAGGTACACAGTACTTCATAAACCAAATGTGGCTGTGAACGCCTATAATGCCACCAGAAGTTCAAGGTCATTCTCACCCATATAACAAGTTAGAGGCCAACCTGAGCCATATGACATCCCTCAAAATAAATAAATAAAAATCATAACAATAACAATGGATTTTAAAAGCCCAAGCATGGTAGCCCACACTAGTAATCCCAGCACTGGGGAAGCCAATACAAGAGAACTACTGACAATTTTAGACTAGCTTAGGCTACCTACTTACTGAGTTCCAGGCTGATCTGGGTTAAATTAATACCATATTTTCACACAAACAATAAAAACCAAAAATGAAACCATCTAAAATTCAATATATAAATAATGGGTTTGAATAACTTACTACAATCACAGGATTTAAAATTATCTACCATCCAGGTAGGTGTGGGACATAACAGGACTCCTAACATTCAAGACAAAGGAGTCACCTGGAGTCAAGGGCAATAAACCATGTTTAAGTGAATAATGGGGCTAGGGAATGAAGTACAAGAGAATTCCTACCATGCACTCTGACTGTTTCCTAGGTGAACGTTTAATCTCAATGATAGGATGCTTACCTACCATGCACAAAGTCTGAAGTCCTATGCCCAGCACTACAAATTAATTAATAATAAATACCATTTGCTTAGTACCTAAACTGAGATCAGAAAGTAGGATAAATGTGTTGAATCCAATCATATGCTACATGGATATGTAACCCATTAATTACAAAAAGTAACCAAAGAACCCCTCTAGTTTAGCAGGTAAATTCTTGTGTCACGCCACTAAGAGTATATTTATTCTCTTACAAATATAAGAAATAGAATGTTAAGTATGCTCACCTGCTCAGTAATTGAACTCAGATCATTTGATGAAAAATCCTCCTCTTCATTCTCAAAGAACTCACAGTAATTTTCCAGAAGCCCCGCCATTATCCTGCTCACAACCTCTTGCTCCCTCATGTCTTCCACGTCTGTGTAAACGCTAAGGACAAAAGCTTAATTGAGCCGAGTTCCTTAATTACAGGTCAAATGAGAAAAGAGCCAGTGAGTCACTTTATGAAACTGGGCAATTTATGTCATCATCCCATACCTAGGTTTTCCCATCTGTAAAACCTAATTTGTACCCTCAACACAGTAATGCTGTGAGAATTAATCAGATATACTATAAAAAAATTGTTCACCAAGCATTCTATGATTCTTGGGAGACATTATAATGATTCCATTTCACAAATCCAATTTTTTTAAGTTAAACAAAGTTGTGAAATAACTTACTGGAAGACATCTGGACCAAAAACAGCAGCCAAAGAATTAGCAGACCAAATTTCCTCATGGTGTGATGCTACATTGGCTAGAAACCTACACAGAAACTTTAGCAAACTGTAGTTGACAGGTGGGAGCTGCTGCAAGAGGAACCTCAGCTTTCTTCCAAATTCATCTTCATTATTATAATCTATAAAACATAATGACAGGGTTCTTAAGGAAGTAAGAAGCAAGCTCAGATATTCTGCCAGGTCCACATTAGTCCACCCACATCTTTTTACTGTAACTCAAAACCTCTGCACTTCCTGTGGAGAGGCCAAGGCCTTAGGGCTGTGCATTTCACCGTGAAGTGAAAGACGGGTCTGAAAGGGGAGGTGGAGAGAGAGGGCTCAGCCTCTCAGCTGCTGTCCATGTTTTCCTCACCCATTACTCACGGGCCTCAATTCCCTAACTTCTCTTGCATGACTACACTTGGGCTTCCAAACTAATGCAAACTGACCTGCCAGTCAACAGAACTACCAAGGAGCCGTCAGCAAGCAAATTATCAATGACAATGTCCACGACAATTAAGGAGATCAATGAGCAGGGTGACAAGAGGATTTTCTTCTCTTGGTGTTCACAAAAGAACCATTAACCCTAAGCAACGAGGTCCAACTACCGTGAAAGTTCTTTTCTGTTTCTCACTGGGAAATCTCTTCTAAATTGTTTGGTTTTATGTTTTCGAGACAGTCTCACTCAGTAGCCCAGACTGACTGGCCCAGGATAGCCTCAAACTCAGAGACAATCCTCCTGCCTCAGTGCTGGGATTACAGGCAAAAACCACCATACCTGGCTCTGGTTTCATTTTTTTACCAAGTGAATGTGATTACAGAAGCTAGGCTTACTAACAGAAACTGGGCCTTTACAAACGCCATTAATGGATGATGGTCTAATTTTGAAGAATTTCTCAGAGATACTTCAAAATGAAGCAATTTATTACTTTTTTAAAAAATTTCTCTGCAGGTTCTTAAAATTAACTCAGAAAAAAATGGTAAAAGTTTATTTATGATCATGATAATATTGAACATTTCTGAAAGAAAAGGTCTAAAATGTTTATCAGGGTCTAGGGAGACCACTTAAGTCAGTAAAAGTTACTGCAAGCATAAGTACCTACGTTCAGATCCCAACACTCACTTAAGAAGCCAAATGCCAAATGTGCCTGGCGTTGGTGGCGCACGCCTTTAAACCCAGCATTCGGGAGGCAGAGGCAGGAGGATCTCTGTGAATTCGACACCAGCCAGGGCTACACAGAGAAACCCTGTCTCAAAAAAATGAATGAATGAATGACCAAAAATAAATCTCTTTTAAGTCACTTATATCAACCACATGCAAGATCCAATTAACACACTCATTATACCTAACGTCTCCAATTCATCATCATATATCACATCCACACATTTATTTTATAGTTACCATTTATTTCTCTAAATATCACCTTAAAACTTCAACTCAGACCAGAAGGGTAGCTCAGCGCATAAATGCGCTTACCACAAAGTCTGGCCATCTGAGCTCAACTCTTCAAGATACACGTGGTGGGAGGAGAACGCCCATGTCCTGGCGCTGGCACAGGCGCTGGCACGGATTCTTTCCTAGCTCTGATCAGCGCTGTCACTCCAAAATACAGAGCAGAGCCCTGGCATGTAGCAAGTATTCAATTAACAACTGCATTACCTGAATGACACATAGGAGCATCTTTGTCTATAATAAATACAGACAACAATTGGTGCCCAATGATCTAGACACCCTCCCAAGAGAATACTTTTTGTGTCTTTAGCTCAGTAAGATCCTATAAAAAAAATTGGGGGAGGGAAAGTAGTGAGGCTTCCACCAAGTTGCCCTTTGACCTACACAGGCACACCCATACACACCACAAGACAGCTTTTTAAAGAGATGGCTCAGTGGATAAAACACTTGCCACACAAGCCTGATACCTTGAGCGTTTGGATCTCCAAAACCCATGTAAATAAAAGTGGGAAGCTGAGGGGGCATCACTCAAAGCTGTCCTGACATCCACACACAATGGTCCACTAATACACTATCATACACAATCACACACACACACATACACAAAAATACATACGTAAAAACCTAAAGTACTACAAAGATCCACAAAGTTATCATTCTCTTAACTATATACCACACAGACCCAAAGAGCAGTGGAGAAAATAAAAATTCACCTCTGAAAGTCTATACTAACTGACCACATATCAAATTTCTAAAAGGTGGGGCTGGAGAGATGGCTCAGACGTTAAGAGCACTGACTGCTCTTCCAGAGGTCCTGAGTTCAATTCCTAGCAACCACATGGTGGCTCACAACCATCCATAATGAGATCTGGCGCCCTCTGCTGGTGTGCAGACATACATAGAGACAGGATGTTGTATTCAGAATAAATAAATAAAATCTTTAAAAAAAAATTTCTAAAAGGACTGTAATAATAAGTGACTGATGAAATCCAACTGTTACCTTGAGAAAGCTGCATCAAGTGAATATGCAGGCTGCCAGGTATGACGGGCTCAGGGAGCTCCTGCAGGAAAAACCTGAGGAGACTGATGGCTGAGGGGACGTCCGCTTCCTTGACCAAATCCACCTCTTCTCCACTGTCGTACCTCTGCCGAAGCCACTCCACGGTCTCAGCGTTCCCATTGACTTGAAACAGCCCTTGTTGCTCCAGACCTCCTATGTTAGTTCAGGGTAGAATTCAGCTGCACCTTCAACTGACTGGCCACATGCATCCATTCTCAACTTAACATCCTCATGCTTTCAGAAAGGCTTTCCTGGCTCCCCAGATTTGCATAAAAACCAAGCTGGTCATCTAGCAACACACTATCTCTGAAGGATAGTCTATCTCATCCCACCCTTTATATCCATTTAAAAAGTTCCTGTTACCCCCACTAAAAACGTTCTCACCTGGGCAACTGCCATTTCTAGGTAAATCAATTCAAGAAAAATATACTAAAGCCTTAGAGTTTATATTGTTCTTCATGCTTTGCACTATCCATACTAAGAAAAAATTAAATCTAAAATCAAAAAGGGGTAGTTGTGTTTATTACAACAAAGCTAGCCCTCAAAGTAAGGAAATGTATACCATGTTCCTCAATATAGTCCACAACGTGGCGGACTAGGAACGGAACCGCACTGTCTGGGTGTCCTCCCTGCTGCAGCTCATCAAGTGGAGTCCCAAATATTTTGTTAGCAAGATCGGAGTTGCAGTTACTCAAGGAAGGGGAGGAGCTCTTCCTCATATCTTTTTTGCAGCCAGAAATCAAAGCTGTCTTTTCTGCCAAATGAAAGACAAAAAAGAAAATAGAAAAAGAAAAAAAGACTATAATGATTAGCAGGTGGCAATACGAGTAAACACATTAAGGAAAAAGGGCTTTTACACCTGGTGTGCACTGTCTGTTTAATATGGTCCAGCTATAAGGCCCACGACAGTCTGCAAATAACCCTTCAGTGTGATTATAGGAGCTCTTCTCTACCAGAGTCTGGTCTGAACGCTCTGACAGTATCAAAACGTCATCCAAAACCTTTTAGAAAGTGACATTAATATCCCTAGACAATTAAGAGTCAAATCTGCCCCAAGAAGACTTTCTACTCTGAAAGCACAGTGATAATGCAATTTTAGGTAGAAGCCAAACCTGATCATCACTGAACCCTACAATATGAACCCTCAATTCACAAACCCAGTAATCAGGAAAAGATCACTTTTTATAAACCGATGGGCCTTTTTGAGACATGGTTTCAGGTTGACCTTAAACTCCAAATCCTTCTGCCTCAGCCTCCTAACTGCTAGGATATGACCATACACAGCACACCTAGTGATCAATCTCTTTACAAACGAAGGCCTGGTAAGAATAAGAATAGTCATTTATTTCTGTATGAGCAACTCTAACTCATTTTTTCCCCCAGAAAGGGAAAATGTTTAGTTCTAAGCTTCCTTTTTTTGGGTGGGAAGAAGGGTTTCAAGGCAGGGTTTCTCTGTGGCTTTGGAGGCTGTCCTGGAACTAGCTCTTGTAGACCAGGCTGGTCTCAAACTCACAGAGATCCGCCTGCCTCTGCCTCCCGAGTGCTGGGATTAAAGGCGTGTGCCACCACTGCCCAGCTAAGCTTCAGTTTTTAGTGAGGTAAAAATTCCAGAACCCCAAGCTAGTTCAGAAGAATGGTTGTCTTAATTTTGTAGGATGGAGACCAGTGATGGAAGAGAAGATAATGCCTCAGATAAACAAGTCTCCATTATCTAAAGCAGTAAATAACAAGTAGTCCCAATAATTAACTAATCCCAATAAAAACCCATTCATTAAACAAAAGGTTAAAAGAAAGAAAAACTTTCTCAAGTACTGATTCCAGATAAAAGGTGAACCCCAAGATTCTAAAGTTTAAAAAATTAGACTGAATCAACTATATCAGCTAGGTTAAGGGAACCACAGCTTGACTAGGAAACAATCCAACCAATTTTTAGGACTGGTAGAAAAGATAACCATAAATTTACATAGTCTTAGACAAGCAACATCTACTCTTTGATGCATTTGGTGCCAGTTAATACAAAATCCCAAAGTTAATCAAATAGCAGCTAACTACATGTATCACTGATAGCAAAAAATTAAATAGCTATGAACAGCAAATTCTAAAAATCTTTGCAGATTTATAGTGTATTACCACTAAGAAAGCTTACCTTTGAGTACTTAAACACCTAAGTTTAAAAAACGGCTTCTGCAGCAGCTACCCTCACTGAGCAAGCTTGCTTCTGTCATTTACGGTTGTTTGAGATTATGGCAGAAGATCAGCCTGTAGTTCCTCATTGAAGAAACGCAGAACTCGATCAGTACTTCAGCAGTTAATCTACAAGAAGAGAAAAGAACTGTTTGACTTCTCCCATCTATATATGTATTTGTGTGTGGTCTTTGGCTCCACATCTTATTTTCTGGTAGCATCTCTCACGGAAGCTGAAGCTCGCCAGTCCAGGTAGAATGACCAGCCACTGAGCTCCCAGGATCCACCTGTCTCCACCACAGAATGCTGGGGTTACAGGATATAGTAACTATTCCTAGATAGGTACTCAACAAAAATCTTTAAAAACCAAAACCCCAGGATCCACTCTGTAGATGTGCTGGCCTCAAGCTCACAGAGACCATCCTGCCTCCCAGCCAAGTATAATCATTCAAATGCATACAAGGTCTTAGCCCTTTCCCATTGCCCATGCTCTGTTATTTCAGGTGGGAAATCATGAGCACAGGACATCTTGCATTTGTAAAGCACAGTAGTGAACAATACACTAAAATGTAACATACAAAGATGTAACGCATTAAGAAAACTAAGGAGTTAGAACAATGGTTCTGAATCTTCCTAACTGGTTGGAACCATAAAATTATTTCATTGCTACTTCATAACTTTAATTTTGCTGTTATGAAGCATAATATGAATATAATGTAAATACCTCATGTGCAGGATATCTCCAAAGGGGTTGTGACCCACAGGTTGAGTCCACTAGAGGGACTGCTCAGTGGGTAAAGACACTATTTGCTGCCAAGCCTAATGACCTCAATTTGATCCTGGGGATCCACATGGTGGACGGAAAGAACCAACTCCTGAAAGTTGTCCTCATCACCTTATACACACGTGTACATGCGGGCGCACCCGCGCGCACGCGCGCGCGCACGCGCACACACACACACACACACACACACACACGGCAGGGGGGTATAGACAGTCAAACATTGAGATAGAAAGAGAGACAGAAGCCGGGCGTTGGTGGCGCACGCCTTTAATCCCAGCACTCGGGAGGCAGAGGCAGGCGGATCTCTGTGAGTTCGAGACCAGCCTGGACTACCAAGCGAGTTCCAGGACAGCCTCCAAAGCCACAGAGAAACCCTGTCTCGAAAAACCAAAAAAAAAAAAAAAAAAAAAAAAAAGAGAGAGACAGAGAATGAAATTAAAATTGTAATAAAGTTGAGTGTGGAGGCACACACCTTTTATGCTAGCACTCAGGAGGCAGAGGTGGGCAGATCTATAAACTTAAATGCAGTATGCTCCACATAGGGAAGTCAATCTCAATACTATATACACACACGCTTTAAGGAGTTATTTTGTCTGTCCAAAACATCAGATCTTACTTTTGAGACAAGTGACCTAGAACACAAATATCCAATTTCAGGGTATGTCACAACCAAGGCCTAAGAGGCACAGGGCTTTAAAAACATTACCTTATCTTTATTATTTTTAGGATCGTCTCTCTCCGTGTGCATGCATGTGTGCATGCGCGCGTGCATGCGCGCGTGCATGCGCTCCTACAGAAGCCAGGATGGATCCCCTGGAGCTGGAATTAGAGGCAGTTGGGAGCCACCCAATGTGAATGCTAGGAACAAAATCTACCTACTTTGCAAGAGCAGCTCTTTTTTTTTGGGGGGGGGGGTTTCAAGAAAATGTTTCTCTGTAGCTTTGGAGCCTGTCCTGGAACTCGATTTGTAGACCAGACTGACCTCCATCTCAGAGATCTGTCTGTCTCTGCCTCCCAAGTGCTGGATTAAAGGCGTGAGCAGCCACCGCTCAGCTGCAAATGCTCTTTCTTAATCACTGAACCATCTCTCCAACCTACTTTTTTTTTTCTTCCTAGACACAGGGTCATGCTATGTAGTCAAGGCTGACCTCAAATTCAAGATCCCTCTGTTTCAGTTTCCCAAGCTGGGATTACAGACATGTGAAACCATGCCTGGATAGCTGATGGTTTTATTGTTCTTTAATATAAAACTACAGTGTACTTGTTTTTAATCAGAAAGGGTATTAGAGGAATTTGCTAACTTACTCTAGACAAATGGGTTCCTAGAGACGGAAACTTTTCTCATCTCATTTTACACAGGTGGCAAAAAGTTCCTTTGGGCAAAAAAAAAAGGGGGGGCTGTGGGCTGGGGAAGAGACTTAAGTGCTCTCCCCACAAGAATAAAGACCCGAGTTCCATCCCCAGCACCCACATAAAAAGCCAGACATGGTGGCATGCCGATGCCACCACAGGCAGATCCCTGGGCTTATGGCAGGCAGATCAGCTGGTCGAGTATAGTCTACCAGCCGCAGCTCTCAGTGAGAGGACACTTTAAAAAACAAAGTGGACGGCTCCTGAGGAACAGTGCTCCAAGCTGTCTCTCACACAGTCACGAGCATCCACACCCACGTGTACATAGTGTACAGAGTACACACATAAAAAGGGCACATATACAAAAGCGCCCTGACCTAACACGCATAAGGCCACAGGTTCAATCCTAAACTCCACAAAGAAAGTCAAGCTGTACTTGTTTTTCGAGCTTTGAGCAAATCTCAAAAACAAAGACTACTTCATTTTTATTTCCCACACTTTTAAACTAACCAGCTAGAATCCAATTATTTGAACTGATGCTATCATTTACAGTACTTTCCAGCTCACTACCCATCGAAATCCTCCAACCATACTGTGAGATAAGGAGGAAAAGAAGAAAACGCTCAGAGAGCTCAAGAAACTGGTCAAGTTCCAACCTTGTGACTACAAGCTGCAACTAGTTTCTAAGTCCTTTCTAGCCGACAAATATAGATCTCTGTGAAACTGCTGCCTAGATTCCCCTTGAAACGTAGAGCCACAGGGTGACTGCTGCACTAATGTGGCGTGTGTTGTCACACTCTATTCCAGATCCTTCCCTGTCCCCGATCCTGTTAGAACCAGCTGCTCACAATTGAATCTACTCTTCTCTTGGAGAAGCCCCAATTCTCTCGTTTCGGTTAACACAGACTGTAAGCAAACGCTCTATACATCCCATACTTCCTTTTTCTACAATAGTAACTCCTCCCACATTCTTAGCATGCTCCAAAAATACTTTATTAACAGAGAAATGTTCTCTGCAAAACATCTATTCATTGATTGAAACAGGGTCTTCCTTTAACGGGGAGATGTATTGTTTTGTTTTTGAGACAATGTCTCACTATGTAGCCCAGGATGGCCTGGAACTTAATACATAGATAAGACTGGTCTGGAACTCCCAGAGATAAAAATGCCTGCCTCTGCCTCCAACATACTGGGATTAAAGGTTAAAGTATGTCTTTTTAATACCAATGTGACAGAAACAGATTCTTGGTATTGATGTGTCTAGTTGACAAATAAGTTTGGGCTGAGAACCTTTTTTGGATATAAAACCAGCTTCTCAGATGTTTATCTGTCAAACAGGATATTATAAAAAAACTAATTTGCAGTAATTCATTCATGTTCAGAAATGTTAGCTTT